>NC_071264.1:10716007-10723507 GCF_023375685.1 Ictalurus furcatus
CACACAGCTCAGGTACTGAAATAACATGTGTCATGGCATGTGTCATATGTTTGCAAATATATTGCTAAAATCTCACAAATAACAAGGAAGGTAGTAAGTTTTCTTTTGCCATAGTACAGTTGAGGCCAAAATGTACATTTACACCTAGGCTAAAAACATTTCATTTCAGTTTTTCACAACTCCATACATTTCTTTTGGTAAGTCAAGTAAGACTTTGTTCAGGTCAGAGGTCAATTTAAAACAATCAATTAGAGACAGATTTCCAGTGGGTCAAACATATACATACACAGAGTTGACTGTGTCTTTAAAGTGTCATGAAGCACTAAACTAAATTTTCGGAGATTTTAACAGCGGTGTTAGTGTCGCACATTATAAACGACAATCTCAACATCCGTTCATTTTAATGAAGGATGAACACTGGTTAATTCTGAACTTTTTTCCACCATTTTCATCTTCCTGGATTAAAATCTTGTCCTGTCACACGTCACAGGCAGTGACCTGGCAATGTATTATAGTACTTCGATTATGTGTCGGTGCCTGCGTGTTCTTATCCTATGAGAAGATGCTGTCTCTTAATCATTCATGACAGCACGTGGTCCTTTCCTTCAGATGTAGTTGATGAGAGAGTCGTTCAAATGGGTCGGAGGTGTTTGTTTCAGTGGTATAAGACTTCGAGTGTGTTTTCTCGGGAGAGCTATGAGAATTGGACAAAGGTGGACTTTGGACTTGCTCATGGAAGCAGTTTGCGTCTACACAATGATGCGGTGCTCAGTCCTGAGGACTTTTCCATCCCTTCAAATCAGGTATGTGTCTAATTTTAACCATGACAGTTTTACTTGCTTTTCCAGCTAGTTAAACTGCTTAAAGCTCCACAGGCCGTAGCGTGTGTTACGTCAGGAGACGTATTGTGTGTTTGTGTGTGTGTTCTCTCTCTCTCTCCCTCCCTCCCCTGTTTTGCTCTCACAGGTCACTCTGCCCTAATTGGATGTGCTGCACGGGGATTGGAGAGGAGAAGATTGTGCGTCTTTTAAAAAGGAGGAAGGAATGCGGATGTGTGGTGTGTCTGCGATTGTGTGCGTACGATTGAGTAGCGAATATTTTTCCTGGTGTTTGAGTGAAATCGCTTGCGTGTTGTGCTGTGTACGAGTGAAAGAAGTGAGTGGTAGGACATTGTGTTGTCCCGTTCCCCTGTTTTGTCTTAAGTTGTGGCTGAGTGTACCCCTGAATTGTAAATATATCTTTCATTGTAAATATTTCTCTTCTTACTGTCACGAAAGCTGTAGGGGTTGGGTGCCGTTTATTTTTGGGCTCTATCTTTTGTTCGCTGTTTTTGCCTCAGTTAGGGAGTCAGGTTAGACTCTGTATTTTCTTCTGACATACCTTTTTTTTTTGGTTAGGTTAGTTAAATTGATACAGGGAAGATAGCGACTGTTTTGTTAATTATTTTGGCCTTGCCCAGCCCTGAAGAGTGGTGCTTTCGGAGTCCGCTATACAACGAGAGTCCGCGTTGGAGGGAAGAGCCTTCGCCTTTTATTCGTGAAAAGCTCGAGCCTATTAGCTATCTACCATTCCGACACTTCGCCCATCCGCGCTGCCTCTGGTTTTATTTTATGTTTTCCTCCAGTCACGCCAGGGGCTAATGGTTTAAATAGATAGGGCAGACGATCTGCACTCCTATCTATTGTGTCTCCATTTAGCCCTGGGGATTCAGGAGGAGAGAAGTCCTCTGGCTCATCTGCAAACTTTGTCACTATCCATCTTTTTTCTTTTTAAAAGAGTGTTCTGAAGGCTTGCCTCCCTCTTCCTCTCCTGTCTTTCCCTCCCACGCCCACTCCCCCTCCCTTCTTCACACAGCCATCCACACCCATTTAAGCTGCATTTTCAAAAACATTGAGAGGTAGACTTGAGCTGAAAGAGGGAGGTTTCATGACCCTTTAAACATTGCGGAAGATTCCAGAAATTTAGTTAATTACTTTTAGAAGCTTCTGATTGGCCAACTGTCATATTTAGGAGTTAACGTTAGTGCACCTGTGGCTGTATTTAAGGGCCTAGCTTTAGAGACATTGCCCTTTTGCCCTGGAATCCACTGCAAAATCCAAGCAACTCAGCCAAGATCTCAGAAATAAAATTCGAAATAAAAGTCCAGCTCCTCCTCAAGAGCGATTTCCAAACAAGTAAAGGTACCATGAGCAACTGTACAAATTGCATATAAATATAAAAATCACATGACCACACAGACACGCCATCATCTAGGAAAGAGCCACAGATTAACTCACAGGGATTAACACACTTCAGTCTGAAAGGTTTATCTAAAACCCAAGACAACAATAAAGGAACTGGTGAAGGAGTTAGAGGTACTAAATATGGACATCCATCCATTACAAGAGTCCTACATCACCATAGCCCGAAAAGGTCGTCATCCAAAGAAATAGCCCCTACTCTAAGACCGGCATAAAAAGCCAGACTGAAGTTTGCAGGTGATAAACAGCCTTTTGTAGGAGTGTTCTCTGGTCAGATAAAACAAATATTGAACTGTTTGGCCATAATGATCAGTGCTATGTATGGAGGAAAAAGGGTGAAGCTTTGAATTTGAAGAACACTATCCCAACTGTGAAGCATGGGGGTGGCAGCATCATGTTGTGGGGGTGTTCTGCTGGAAAAGGAACACTTGAGAAAGTTGTGGAAGGATAGACCAAGATTTGATATTAATACAAGTATCCTGATTTCTTCCGTTTTTGTGTACATCTCATGCTAAATTGTTTCAGAAATTAAAACAAAATCTAAGATAAAACAAAAGCAATCTGAGTAAACACTAAATACAGTTTTTAAATGATAACAATAACGTTATTTATTGAAGCAAAAGAAAGTTATCCAAGGACAACTGGTCCTGTGTGAAAATGTATTTGACCCCATAGTTACTAATTCCCCAAATCTATGAAACTGCATTCATAATGGGGTTCAGCTGGACTAGACACAACCAGGTCTGATTACTGCAAACCCTGTTCAATCAAATCTACACTTAAATAGAACTTTTTTCAACAGCATGAAGTTGGTTAAAAGGTCTTATCCAGTGACACACTATGGCAAAGTTGAAAGAAATTTCAGAAATGATGAAGAACGTGACTGAAATACATCAGTCTGGGAAGGGTTACAAAGGTATTTCAAAGGCTCTGGAACTCTACAGAACTACAGTGAGAGCCGTTATCTCCAAATGGAAAAACTCGGCACAGTAGTGAACCTTCCCAGAAATGTCGACCTTCCAAAATTCCTCCAAGAGCACAGCAACGACTCATCCAGAAAATCACAAAAGAGCCAAGGACAACATCAAAGGACCTACGGTCCTCTCTTACAGCAATAAAGGTCACTGTTGATGACTCCACCATCAGAAAGACACTGGGCAAAAATGGCATCCATGGAAGCGTGTCAAGGTGAAAACAACTGCTAACCCAGAAGAACAATAAGGCTTCTCTGAATTTTGCCAAAACACACCTTGACGATCCTCAAACCTTTTGGGAGAATGTTCTATGGACTGAGGAGTCGAAAGTCAGACTGTTTGGAAGACAGGGATCCCGTTACATCTGGCATAAACCGAACATCATACAGTCAAGCATGGTGGTGGTAGTGTGATGGTGTGGGGATGCTTTGTTGCTTCAGCGCCTGGGCAACTTGCAATAATTGTGGGAAACATGGATTCTGCTCTCTACCAGAAAATCCTAAAGGAGAATATCCGGTCTTCAGTCCGTAAGTTGAAACTCAAACACAACTGGATTATGCAAGACAATGATCCAAAACATAGGAGTAAATCCTAGTCCTAGAATTAAGTGAAACACTGATCTCCAGTTATCAGAAGATTTCGGTCGCAGTTATTGCTGATAAAGGAGGCACAACCAGATTTTAAGTTTAAGACGGCAAATAGTTTTTTACATGGGTGACAGGTGTTGGATAACTTTTTTGCTTCAATAAAACTGTAAATAAATAAATAACTGTATTGTGTGTTTACTCAGGTTGCTTTTGTTTTATGTTGTTTGAAGATCTAAAAGTATTCAGTACGATATATACACAAAACAGTAAAAATCAGGACGGAGGCAAATACCTTTTCACAGCACTGTATGTATTTCTCTGATCCAGTCACATCTAGTGACTGATTTAGTGTAGATATTTGTAATGTTTGTAAAGTTATGTGTTAAGTGACACTGTATGTGCATATAGAATCAAATGCTTAATGTTATTGTACATATGTAAGGAGTTTCTTATATTCCAATATTCACCTCCGTCGTTGGGGAGTGATGGCATGTCAGGGATGGGTGGATCAGAAGTTTCCTCCGCCAGACCTCTGGGACTCGCCAGCACAGACTGGTGCAAGATCTACTGTGTCTCTCCGGTCTGTGTGGTGTTGTGAGCAGCAGACTGCCCGTTCATCGGCCTTCACCTTCCGTCCTGGACCTGGTGCTCTCGTTCTGAATAATAGGGAGGAGAGGGAAGGGGGAAGGAGGAAGGGAAGGGGGGCTTCTTCTCCCAAAAAAATGTAACCACGGTACATTTATGTCGATGGATAGATGAATGGACAAGTTGCCTGTTGAGAGAGTAAGAAAAAAAAAAAAAAGTCAGAGAGAGAGAGAGAGAGAGAGAGAGAAAGGCTTTAGGCTGGAGGTGGCAATCGCACTGCTCAAACTGTTCCAAAACATATCAGTCAACCTGACATGAGCAGTTTCGTATGGCTGATCGCCCTCTGACATCTGAGTGAGGATCCAGCAATTGTTAGGAGCAGATGACAACTTTCTGTCTTCTGTCAATCTGATAACGCACTAATGCAGCTGTTTAATTAACAGTTTCTGTTTTTGCCATTTTTTAACTATTTAGCATTGCAATCAGTGTCATAAATCATGAGGTCTTGGATGACAAGTTGTCGGTTTGTGCGTCTCAGTACGTCTGATCTGATTGGCTATTTTTGACTGGTTGAGCCAGTGGCTGTGTGAGATGTATTCACTGGTCGACCGTGACCTCTTGTGGTTCATTTGTGAAGTACATGTACAGCTGAGGACAAAAGTTGAATACCCTTACTTTAAAATGATGAGACAAATGAGACATGTTGTGCAAGTCATGTTTTACAGATTCTTTCCCTTCTTTGTTAAAAGTAATAGAAGTTGTCAAAAAAGCGGCGTAGGGAAATATATTAATAGTGAAATATTTATATCTATGACTCTTTAATTGTTCTATTCTGCTACGCTTCTTCCGTTTCTGAATTATGCTTTTTCTTCCTTTTATTCCAGACTGCCAGAATGGCAGAGACAAAAAATTAAATTCAGGTCCAGTGCTGAATAAATCAGCTGTTAACTGAGAAAACACTAACATAGACAAGCCTACACTGTATGGCCAAAAGTATATGGACAACTGGCCATCACACCCATGTGTGATTGTTGAACATCCCATTTCAGATTTAGTCCCCCTTGCTATTATAATAAGCTCCACTCTTCTGGGAAGGCTTTCCACTAGATTTTGGAACATGGCTGTGAGGATTTGTAATCATTCAGCCACAAGATCTTTAGTGAGGTCAGGCACTGATGTTGGGTGAGGAGGACTGGGGTGCAGTCAGCGTTCCACTTCATCCCAAAGGTGTTCAGTGGATTTGGGGTCAGGGCTCTGTGCAGGACATCCAGTCTTCATGGACCTTGTTCTGTGTAGAGGGTCACGGTCATACTGGAACCGGTTTGGGCCCCTTAGTTCCAGTGCTTCCAACTTTGTGGCAACAATTTGGGGAAGAACCCAGGGGAGTAATGAGGCCTGAGCATTGGGGGCTGTGGCCCCGAATATTTTTTCTTTAGCCCCGAATAATTCTCCACTTGTATATCTTCGGTAAAAGAAGATGGCGGTGTTGTAATTTTGTATCTTCAGTGAACGGAGGCGAGACCAATCAGACGCGGTTTACAGGACAATACGTGGAAGTGTTTACGTCTTATTGGCTGACAGCTCTCAATTCTGCTAAACACTAGCTCACAGTCAGGTAGTGTAAGGGGGAAATGGGTATACATTAATTTTATACCAGTAAAGGGGTTGAAACTGAAACGCCAACATCATCTCATGCTGAGCCGGAAAACAAGGTGTGTAAATGTCTATATGAGTTCCAAGTTACATGAAACAGATATGAGCAGAACATAAGGACATATAACCTACTTTACATGCCACTTTACCCAGCTAAACCCATACAGTGATAGCTTAGTTGTGCCAAACTAGCCTAGTCTCATGTTAGATAGCCAAAATGTTTTATATTTCATCGGTCTGGTAGTCCTGCAATCAGTGTTAACAGCCAAGGCAAGTTTTATGATAAATCAGACTTTTTGTCCAATTTTCACATGCAAAAATTTGTTTTTTTTGAAATGCATAGAAACAGTCTATTTTGAAGTACATTTTAAAAAGTGTTTTGATGCAGAAGAATCCAGCTCTGCTCTGGATGATTAACAGTCCAGTTAACGCCCCTGGAAGAACCACATAAAGATGTGATGGTCAGGTTTCCGCAAACTTTTGGCCATATAGTTTATATCAGTGATCACTGAAAAATATGTTCAGAATCAGGGATGTGACACTAAAACGCCTCTAAATCTAAAACATTATTTGTCTTCATAGTGAAAAGCTTTCATTTAATCGGTCAATTTTAACACACCTCCCAGCAAAAATATGTATTATCTTAATATTCACACCATATAATTATACAGTACACTGAGTGAGTTTTTTCAATTTTAAAACTCAACCCACATGTCACTGGACAGAAAGAGACCAGACAGTAGGTCATAGGAAGGCTGAGGAAATGCTGCATGAGTCCAGCCATCCCTAAGGCACTGCACTATTCAACAACCTGAATGTGCTGTGATCTGTGGCATAATTCGTTCACTCAGCAAAATCCTTTAACTCTGTGTAGCCCTATCTCCTAAACACTCCTTGCTCACTCACACACCGCCGCCACCAACACTAAGCCCCAGCCTCCCCCTCCCCCGGCAATGCCCATTCAGCATAAAAACCTTTCTAGAGGAAACCAGGCCTACTGACAGATATTCAATACTGTGCTCTCTACAGTGCTGTGTCCATGCTTGATCGATTAAAAAGAATTATATGATGTGCAAAACCTCAAAAAAGGCATACATAAAGGCCAACTTCCTACTCAGCTAGTTATATGATCGTCTATATCCCCTGTTTATTTTGGATTTCTTGAAATCATATTTTAAAAGTACTACTACTATTACTACCACCACTACTACTACAACTACAACTAGTACTACTACTATTATTACCACTACTACTACCACCACTACTACTACTACTATTATTACCACTACTACTACTACTACCACCACCACCACCACTACTACCCCTACTACCATTATTACCACTACTACTACTACCACCACCATTACCACTACTACTACTACTATTACCACCACTACTACTACTACTATTATTATTATTAACACTACTACTATCACCACTACTACTACTATTACTACCATT
>NC_071264.1:10726007-10806007 GCF_023375685.1 Ictalurus furcatus
CTACTATTACCACTACTACTACCACCATTACCACTACTACTAGTACTATTACTACCACTACTACTACTATTACTATCATTACCACTACTACTACCATTACTACCACCACCACCACCACTACTACTACTACTACTACTACCACTACTACCACCACCACCACCACTACCACCACCATTACCACTATTACTACCACTACTACTACTACTATTACTACCACTACTACTACCACCACCACTACTACTACTACCACTACTACTACTACCACCACTACTACTACTACCACCACTACTACTACTACTACTACTATTATTACCACCACTACTACTACTACTACTACCACCACCATTACCACTACTACTACTATTACTACCACTACTACTACTATTACTACCATTACCACTACTACTACTATTACTACCACTACTACTACCACCACCACTACTACTACCACCACCACCACTACTACTATTACCACTACTACTACTACCACCACCACTACCACTCTTATTACCACTACTACTACTACTACTACTATTACTACCACTACTACTATTATTACCACCACTACTACTACTACTACCACCACCACCACCACCATTACCACTACTACTACTATTACCACTACAATTATTACTATTACTATTATTAACACTACTACCACCACCACCACCACCACCACCACTACTACTATTACCACTACTACCACCACCACTACTACTACTACCACTACTACTACTACCACCACCACTACCACTACTACTATTATTACTACTACTACTACTACTACTACTACTATTACCACTACTACTACCACCATTACCACTACTACTAGTACTATTACTACCACTACTACTACTATTACTATCATTACCACTACTACTACCATTACTACCACCACCACCACCACTACTACTACTACTACTACTACTACCACTACTACCACCACCACCACCACTACCACCACCATTACCACTATTACTACCACTACTACTACTACTATTACTACCACTACTACTACCACCACCACTACTACTACTACCACCACTACTACTACTACCACCACTACTACTACTACTACTACTATTATTACCACCACTACTACTACTACTACTACCACCACCATTACCACTACTACTAGTACTATTACTACCACTACTACTACTACTATTACTATCATTACCACTACTACTACTATTACTACCACTACTACTACCACCACCACTACTACTACTACCACCACTACTACTACCACCACCACCACCACCACTACTACCACCACCACCACTACCACCACCATTACCACTACCACTACTACTACTACTATTACTACCACTACTACCACCACCACTACTACTACTACCACCACCACTACTACTACTATTACCACTACTACTACTACCACCACCACTACTACTACCACCACTACTACTACTACTACCACCACCACTACTACTACTACTACTATTATTACCATTACCACTACTATTACTACCACCACCACCACTACTACTACTATTATTATTACCACCACTACTACTACTATTACTACCACCACTACTACTACCACCACCACTACTACCACCACTACTACTATTACTACTACCACTACTACTATTACCACCACCACCACCACCACTACTACTACCACCACCACCACCACTACTATTACTACTACCACTACTACTATTACCACCACCACCACTACTACTACTACCACCACTATTACCATTACCACTACTACTATTACCACTACTACTACTACTACTATTACTACCACTACTATTACTACCACCACTACTACTACAATTATTACCACTACTACTACCACCACTACTACTATTACTACTACCACTACTACTATTACTACCACCGCCACCACCACTACTACTACTATTACCATTACCACTACTACTACTATTACTACCACTACTATTATTACTACCACCACTACTACTACTACTACCACCACCACCACCACCACCACCACTATTACTACTACTATTACCACCACCACCACTACTACTACCACCACTACCACCACCACCACTACTATTACCACTACTACTACTACTATTACTACCACCACCACTACTACTACTATTACTACCACCACCACTACCACCACCACCACTACTACTATTATTACTACCACCACTACTACTATTACCACCACCACTACTACCACCACCACGACTATTATTATTACTACCACCACTACTACCACCACCACTACTATTATTACCACTACTACCATTACTACTACTACTATTATTACCACTAGTACTACCACCACTACCACTACTACTACTACCACCACTACTATTATTACCACTACTATTACTACCACTACTACTACTACTACTACCACCACTACTACTACTACTACTATTACTACCACCACTACTACTACTACTACTACCATTACTTCTACTACCACCACCATTACTACAACCACTTCTACTACCACCACTACTATTACTACCACCACTATTACTACTATTATTACCACTACTACAACAACTACTACCACCACCACTACTACTATTACTACCACCACCACTACCATTACTACCACCGCCACAACTACCACCACTACTACTATTACTACTACTTCATTAGTGATATTATTAAATGATGGTAAGAGGCTAGAAACAAATATAAAATATCACTGCCCATTACTCCCAAACTCTTTAGGAAATATGAGATGGAATAGTTAATTTTTTTAAGCAAAGAACTACTCGAATGCAAGTGTTTCTCTGAGAGCCAGTTTCTCTGGTGTTATGCTGAAGATAAAGGCACAAAATAATCGTATGGGGCACATCGTAAGTGATCCACAATGAGCCCAGTGTAGAGGCAAACCCTGTTGCACAGCCACTGGACAACTGGCATCCTGTTCACAATGAAAACAAAGCAGTAATGTCAATGTTCTTAGAACATCATGTTAGTCATGATGACAAACACACACTTGTATGGATGGCGTGTCACGTCACACTACTTTTCTACAGCCAGATTTCACAGCCGCAATAGGATTTATGGAACCAAAAACTTTTTTCTAATTTAAAAGACTTCAATAGATATAATAACCTGAACAACTTCGATATACAGAGAACACACTATATTTAAAAAGCAGTATGAGAGAATATACAGCACTGCTGTAAAACAAACTATGATATATTTGAAGAGGACAATCATTCATACTCTAGGTAGAGCACACTCAGACTTGACATTTATGTTTATATAGCTTAAGCAACATATTTACGTTTAAAAACCAGCAGTCTAGATGTTATTTGGACCTGAACATGCTCTACAAAGTTAGTAATAATAACTGAAACCATAATTCATTATTCCCAATGAGTACATTTGATTTAGCAATATGCCAACGCTGACACTTTAATCGGTCTTGTTAAAATACCACATAATCACAGTCACAGCCATAGAACTGATGAGCACTTCTACAGTGAGGAACACGGATGAGAAGCTCTTGCCAAATCAGTATATGACTGAAGATGCCACAAATCCATTTTATACACATTTAACCTGAAAGCTGAAACTTCTTTATAATTATGAATGAGTTATTAGACTAAAAACCATCCATATACACTCACCATCCATTTGCACACCTGCACATTCATGCAATTATCCAATCAGTCAATAACGTGGCAGTAGCATAATGAATCACATCATGCAGGTACAGGATGAGAGCTTCAGTTAACGTTCACAACTAATTCCAGAACTGGAAAAATGTGATCTTATTGACCAACGACCGTGACGTGGTAGTTAGTGCCAGACAGGCTGGTTTGAGTAGCTCAGAAACTCCTGAGATTTTCACACACAACTGTCTCTAAAGTTTACACACAGTGGTGCAGGGGTGGGAGTGGGGGGGGGGCACCTCTGTGGGAGGAAACAATCTGGTGATGAGAGATGTCAGAGGAGAATGGCTAGACTGGTTCGAGCTGACAGGAACACTCAAATAACCACTCATCACAAACGTGAGAAACAGAAAAGCATTTCAGAATGCAAGAAACACACAGAACCTTGAGGTAAATGTGCTTCTAAAGCAGAAGACCACATCAGGTTCCACTCCTGTCTGCCAAGAACAAGAATCTGAGTAATACAGTGAGCACAGGCTTACAGAAACTGGGCAACCTCAAATGTCCTTTTTCAATGAACCTGTACCCACTGAAAGTTAGTTCTTCTTACTGCTCATGTTCTAGCAGCTATTCCCTCACTAGCTTCTGTTTCTCTTTCTCTGAACGTTAATAAGACAAAAGAAATGTGACTTCTCATGTTGCCAAAAATCAGAAAACAAGTGTCTTTCCTGTCCACCAGTCCTCTTTCATGAAAATGTTAAATAAATGTTAAATAAATGCTCAATGCTACTATTTGCATTTCTGGTTAGATGCTAACTGCATTTCGCTGGCTTTGTATTCGTACTCTGCACAATGACAATAAAGTCGGATCTAACCTAATTGCTAATCTAATTTAAACGTTAAATAGACGTCTCCTTACAGAATGTTTCTCCACATAATTGATTATACGTTTTCTTTGTTAAATAAAAGCACATTTTTATTTATCCTAAATTACATTCGTACTCTGCACAATGACAATAAAGTCGGATCTAACCTAATTGCTAATCTAATTTAAACGTTAAATAGACGTCTCCTTACAGAATGTTTCTCCACATAATTGATTATACGTTTTCTTTGTTAAATAAAAGCACATTTTTATTTATCCTAAATTATGTGGAACATCTGCCATACGAGTCACTGTGAAACAGCTGTTACTACAGAAATGATAACGTATCACAACATGCACGTTAATTTAAATCTGAGATCTGCCTTGAAGCGGACACTGTTAATCAACACCTTCTGATTTTGGTATTGAGAATCTGTAAATGACACTTGATATATACTTTTGAACTCACCCTTGGTAAATGCTTATTATTACTACAACGAATTATTTAACATATGAAACTACATTGACAGAGGGTTTAAAAGTTGCACAGGATATAGATTAGAGGTTGACCGATAGTGGATTTTACAGATACTGATAACTATGTTGGGCGGTACCTGCCGATAACCGATTAATCAACCGATAGTTTTTCAAATTGATACTGAATAAAAACATAGCATTCAAAGTAGAGTATTGCTGAACTTTATTACAAAATAAACAGTACTGACTGTGCCATGAAAATGTACTGTACCTTATTAAATATAAACACACACATATATATTAACTAATAATAAGTATTAAAAGTAAATAAAAGATCCAAGCTGAACCAAAAAGTCACACTCCAAATAAAAATAAAGACATCCAAAATTAATCAAAAACCACTTCAAATAACACAACAAAATTAGTCAGTGATCGTTTTTATTTTGACCTCTAGAGGCCGCTCTGGTACTGTATGATGATAGCGAACCCTTCTCAGCCTCAACCAGGAAAAACTATGGTTGTGGATTTTCTGCCAATCACTGATAGTTCCAGCAATCGGTCGATCTCTAATATAGATGTACGGCGAAACGACTTAACTATTTTAAAAAGTAAATAATTTGTAGTTTTATTGCAATCAAGTCAATCCATAATCACTGTCCATGTTTCATGAATATTTAAGTGGAGTGAAACGACCACCAGAGATGAATGTAATGGAACAGAAAAAGAAACGTCTTTGAACACCACACGGTCTTGTCCAGGCGCAGTGAACAGGGAAGAAAAAAAAAAAAGATGTATTACATATCAGATCATATTTCAGTCAGTTTTGTTAATATTAAAACACAGCTACAGAGATGTTAAGAGTGGTCTACCTGAGATAAGGTATATCCATCATAGACAATGACTGTTCAGCTCAGCTGTGAAAGCATAGTGCTGCTGTAGGTGTAGGTTCATCCATCTTCTATACCGCTTATCCTTCCTTAGCCTATCCTTCCTTAGCATCGGGCACAAGGCGGGGTACACCCTGGACAGGGTGCCAATCCATCAGGGCACACTCACACACTATACACACACGCCAATCGCCATGCATGTCTTTGGACTGGGGGAGGAAACCGGAGTACCCGGAGGAAACCCCCGCAGCATGCAACCTCCGCACACACAGGGCCACGGTGGGAATCAAACCCCCGACCCTGGAGATATGAGGCGAACGTGCTAACCACTAAGCCACCAAGTGCTGTAGGTGTAGGTATAAAAGCTGAAACCAGTTGAAACTTAACTGCCACATTCACTTGTAAAAAGGAAGCCCTTCCACTAGCATGCCTGCAGACATAAAAGAAAGTGTTTCCTCTTTGTTCGCAAACCATTAACATACTGGCAGAGACCAGGGTGAGCAAATCACTACATTCAGCAGGACAAGCAGATAATGTGTCCTGGTTACGGGGGCATAAGTATATAGTACTTACTTAAGTACTATTTAGGCAAATATGTACTTTACTCAAGTATTACTGAACTTAAATACTCTTATTAAAGTAAATTTCTTTTTACTCCTTACATTTAATTTTGACCTTCAAATTACTTCAAATACCCAGAGTTTACCACGTACACCTTTTTTGGGAACAACCCTTTATTTAGAGAGCATGATCATGGGTTTTAAGATGAATATGCTCATAACAAACACAAACTTTAAGACATTAAAATTGCCATCTGGCTAACTACCTAAGCTTCCAATGTTTTTGTTTTGTACAGGAAGTAATAAAGCACAAAACACACACACAACCAAATGCTATCCAAGTCTCTTGTGAATAGGAATATAATAACCATAGACTTTCCAGCTATCCAAAACATTGGACAAAACATTTGCCCAAATGTGATGGATAATAAATGATTCATTATTTGCGTAGCTAGCTGTGTCTTCAAATAAAATATCTCCTATTTCCTACTGCTTTCAGTTTGTCTGGACATCAAGTTTACAATTTAAGAGGCGTGTCGGTGCCTCAAGCAGAAGAGAACGAGAAAACAGAAACAGTACAGAGAGCTTTGGTTGAATCGGTCTTTTTATAAACGGGCTTCAACCGCACTATTGCACTGCCAATAGATGATGGGCAGTTGATGGCTTATCTACCCCAGACTGGCACAAATGAAACTGGCCAGACTCGATCTCAAAAGAAAGGAAATGATGCTGCAAAGGTTACACAGCATTAAATCTACAGTCCACATGTTGGATTCTTCTTCACGACAATTTGATCAAAATCATTTGAGGATACTGATCCTTTTCCTTATCACTGTTTAGTTTTAACAAACATCACCGTATTTTCAACTTCCTCTTTTCAACAGTGTGTTGAAGTTGGTGTTCGAATCCCACCTCTGCCCTGTGTGCATTGAGTTTTCATGTTCTCCCCGTGCTTCGGGGGTTTCCTCTGGGTAACCCAGATTCCTCCCCCTGTCCAAACATGTGCATTGTAGGCTGACTGGCATTTCCAAATTATCCTTGGTGTTTGAATGTGTGTGTGACTGTGCCCTGCAATGGGTTGGCACCCTGTCCAGGTAGTCCCCCACCTTGTGCCCGAGTTCCCTGGGATAGGCTCCAGGCTCCCCCGCAACCCTTAGTAGGATAAGCGGTACGGAAAATGGACAGGCGGAAGCATTAATCAGCAGCAGTGCTTATAAATGTAAATTATTAGCCAATAACTGTAAACTGTTCCAAGCACATAGTGCTGGAACCCTATTAAGCTGGGCGATATGACAAAAATATCATATCACGATACCTGAGGACATATCTATGATACACAATGTGCATCACGATATATTTTAGTTAACAAACTGCCCGCAAAACAGTAGTAAAATAAACAGAATCCGTTAAACTGAGTTTGACGATACTTTTCTTTAATGCCTACAAAGACATAGAAGATGATGTCAAATCAACAGCATCTATTTAGTACCATTCAACTTGTATTTTTTACGTTTTTAATAATTACATCACCATACAAACGATATCTCCAAAAAGTGTATCACAATCACTATTATTTATTATATATTTCCCGTGGGTTGGCTGGAAGAACAACTCAGTACTACCCACACATACATACGTATATGGAGGGGAAAAAAAGGATATCTGATCAATCGAAAACATGCGCTGAATAATTTGACTGTCAGCCTTAATCCAGGTGGCTTAATCAGGTATGAAATAATGGAATTAATCCGATTAGATACGGTGCCCTCCATTAATATTGGCACCCTTGGTAAATATGAGCAAAGAAGGCTGTGAAAACTTGTCTGGTTTTTTTAAACTTTTGATCTTTGAGATCTGCTCTCATGAATATCAAACAAAACACAGGTTTAACCAAAAAACATATTTGTTAAATATAGGTGTGCAACAATTATTGGCACACTTTTAGTCAATACTTTGTGCTATCTCCCTTTGCCAAGATAACAGCTCTGAGTCTTCTCCTATAATGCCTGATGAGGTTGGAGAATACATGGTAAGGGATCTGAGACCATTCCTCCATACAGAATCTCTCCAGATCCTTCAAAAATTTTGATGTCCACGCTGATGGACTCTCCTGTTCAGTTCAACCCACAGGTTTTCTTTGGGTTTGAAGTCAGGGGACTGGGACGGCCATGGCAGGACCTTGATTTTGTGGGCAGTAAACCATTTTTGTGTTGATTTTGTTGTATGTTTTGGATCATTGTCCTGCTGGAAGATCCAACCATGGCCCATTTTAAGCTTTATGGCAGAGGCAGTCAGGTTTTCATCTAATATCTGTTGATATTCAATAGAGTCCATGATGCCATGTATCCTAACAAAATGTCCAGGTCCTCTGGCAGAAAAACAACCCAAAATCAATAAAGAGCCATCACCATCTGACCATAGAACCCGATCCCATTTGAAGTTCCAGTAGTGTCTGGCAAACTGAAGACGCTTGAGTTTGTTTTTGAATGAGAGTAGAGGCTTTTTTCTTGAAACCCTTCCAAACAACTTGTGGTGATGTAGGTGACTTTGGATTGTAGTTTTGGAGACTTTCTGACCTCAAGACTAACTAACTTCTGCAATTTTCCAGGTGTGATCCTTGTAGATTTTTTGGCCACTCGAACCATCCTCTTCACAGTGCGTTGAGATGATATACACTGACGTCCATTTCCAGGTTGATTCATAACATTTCCGGTTGACTGGAACTTCTTAATGATTGCCCTGATGGTGGAAATGGGCATTTTCAATGCTTGTGCTATTTTCTTATAGACTTCACGTTTTGTGAAGATCAACAACATTTTGCTGCACATCACAGATCACACATCACATTCCTTGGTCTTACTCACTGTTATGAATGACTAAGGGAATTTCACCTGTGTATTAACTCATATTTTTACCCCTGTGAAACAGGAATTAATGGTTAAACAATTTCCTGTTCCTAATCACCCAGGTGTACTAAAAAAAATTTAAAATATCAATGGAAATTAGGGATGTGACGGAGAGGAAATTTTCCCACCAGTTCATTGACGTGTTACAAAAACGGTAATATCGGTAACACAGATGTCATTGGTGCTTTTCCCTCTTTTCCCCCCTCGCTTTTAAATCATTTATGAACGCCCATGCAGTCGTGCACATTTCACTTTCGAATCAGCGGCAATTCGAGGTGGCAATTGCTTGAATGGTGGGTACCTTATTATTCTTAATGGAAAACACAACAACAAAACAGTCAAATGAAATCTGACTCCTGCTGATCTGTGCTGCGACTCGGACTCGTTCGGCTCATGCTGAATTGAGCAGACACGTTCAGTATTTAATTGTAACGTCAGTCTCTAATTGAACTAAATGATTTTTATTACTATAACAAAGCAAAGCGACAGTGGGGGCGGTGCCGTGGTGGGCAAGTGATGTACACTGCATGACACTGGGAACACAGACTATCACAGCAAGCCTAATGGGAATATACTTCAAATTTATTTTTCCTCATATGAATTCATAGGGGTGCCAATAATTGTTGTACACCTATATTTAACACTTTTTTGTTGATAAACCTGTGTTGTGTGTGCAATTGTTTGAGATCAATGAGAGCAGAGCATTTTTGTTAAATAATCAATTTTTCACAACCTTATTTGCTCATATTTATCAACGGTGCCAATATTAGTGGAAGGCACTGTATATCAGAGTATGGTGTTTCCATGACCAATGGAATAATCTGAGAACTGCTGAAGTCGGATGATAATTAACACGTGTGTAAATGATTCATCTTTATCAAAGACGAAACACTAAATGTAAGTGCAGAGACATTTTTCTAGATCATTTTTCTTACTAACATTGCCTTTCACATTCAAGTCTCACTGATCTAAAAAAAAAAAAAAAAATTTCTGATCGAAGGCTTTTGTCTTTTTCAAAAGTTCAGCATCAATAAACATTTGTTCCAACATGCCTTTAGTGAAACCTAAGCCGCTCAGCAGCAAGTGCACAGGCAGGTCACCTTTCTTCTATTGTTTTCCACACAAACGTTACTATTACATCTCAGGCTGCAATTAAGAATCTCATTTTCTCCCTCACTGATTGTGGGAACCGGCCAACATATCCCCCCTGATGCTCTCGCTAGGGTCCAGTGCTGCCAACTTGGATTTGGAGACTATTTAGAACCCTTGGTGACTTTATATATATAATTCAAAAAAAAAAAGATCCTCACAAGAAATCCAGAGACTTTTTGAGCAGATATTAGCGATTGTCCTGCACTTGATACGACTCCCTAGCTCATATGACAGCTGCTGGTTATATGAGGTGAGAACACAGCTTATGCGAGCCTATGCTCCCAATTATAAATCACCAGTGTTCTAATGACTAATCCTAGATCACCTTTGTTCCCAACAACCAATCAATGATCACGGTTGGTCTCACCCCCACACCTCTTTGTTCTTAGCTTTAAACTATCTTCCTGGCTATAATTACAAATAATAAAAATGTTACTCCATCCGTAACCATTTCCTTTTTGTGTCTATTTCATGACTACTCACAACCAACGCTTCATTTCGTCTGTTTTCTTGATAAAAATTCTAGCATTTTGTAAATACATAAACAGTTTTTTGGTTGAATGACCAAAGATGTGACCTTCTACCTTTAAGAAATTAGTTATTATTTTCTAGTTTGATAAAAACTTTATTCTAAAGTACTATTCGGATTAGATTAGTTTATCAGCGGGACACCTGTTAAAAAAAATAAATAAATAAATAAAAATGAATAATAATGCTGTGGTTTTTTTTTTTTGGTTTTTTTTTTTTTTTTTTTAAAAACACGTCTCCTCGGTGATTAAACACACACACATCTTGACAGCAATAAAATCACCACAGTAGGAGCGAGTTTCTAGTGGGTTGTATTTTCTACAAACTTGGATGTTTGTCATGTGGTCATTTATGGAGATCTCTCATGTTAAATGCTGATAAATTAAAACTGTAACTGATTAGTAGTTTAAATATAAACAATTACATCATTTACAGTGTTCATTCATCAGCATTTAACATTAGATATTTAAGGAACTGGCTGTGATATAACTAGTACTTATTTAGAAAACCTATACGGTAGCTGCCATTATAATGACTCCTGAAAGCGTTAATTCAACACTCTAGGTGTTAAGTAATCACTGGGGATTTTGCTGTGTGGTCAAGGTTTTACCAACCAGACCAAGTATATGGTTTTGTGCCTCTTCGAAAGCATCCATTTTTCATGTTTTTGCTATTTGGGAAGTGTTTAACATTTGTGGGAGAGTCAGTAGCCATGTTTCCATCCAAGTTGCAAATTTAACTTGTGTGGGAAAATTGGAATATCGCGTAAAACATTGGAAATAAAGCACCGTTTCCATCTTACGTGCTCAAGAGAACAAACTCGTCACTTCCGGGGAAATTGGCGCAATCAATACAAATGGAAGTCGTACTGAGGACTTTACTCTGTAAATGTGTTTGCATCATAGTTTATGCGCATGTCTTTTTATCAAATAAAAAATTATCTGCCTCAAATGAGCAAATAAAATCATTTGTATCAATACAATTGGAAGTCATTGCAACTGGCGAAGCCATCGTGGCTCTTTTTTAACAATATAATAAATGACTTGCACTTCACAGTGCGCAGACGAAACGCTGTCACAAACTTCATGTTATCTTCTGATCGAAGGCAGATGCCTGATATTCAGGAAC
This sequence comes from Ictalurus furcatus, assembly GCF_023375685.1. Lineage (NCBI taxonomy): Eukaryota > Metazoa > Chordata > Actinopteri > Siluriformes > Ictaluridae > Ictalurus > Ictalurus furcatus. The sequence continues at coordinate 10,738,101 of NC_071264.1, forward strand.
AGAATCGTGTGAGAGCTCTGGGAATCATTTCAATGACAGACTTTGCTTCAGGCATTTCAGGATGACAAAAACAACATTTGAGATGCTGTGCATTGCTGTGCAATGAGATTGGTGCGCTGGTCAGTCCAGTTATGTGACCCACCGCGCCCTAGGTCCCACAGAAAAGCGCACTGAATATCCAATCACATCAGCCAATTATCCAATCACATGATTTGTTGAGGCAAAAATCACATGACTTTATTGGATATGAATCAAGGACTTTACTCGGTAAATGTGTTTCCATCATAATTTAAACGCAAGTCTATTTATCAAATAAAATAAATGATCTGCCTCAATTCAGCAAACAAGTTTTTTTATGTGCATTTTGGAGATTTTATTCGCATCTGGTGTTTCCATCCAGCGTTGTTGTTGGGTTTTTTTTGCGAGATATCCCAATAATTCACATAAATATATGTGGATGGAAACACAGCTACTGATACGAGTGCTACGAAACTAAATACCACAAGTAGCAGCAGTCAAACGCAGTTTTTTTTTTCCCTGACATGAGGCAACATCTGTATATAAAAATAAATAAATAAATAAATAAATAAATTCACAAAGATGCACATCATAGGAGTACCTTAGTTTGGCGAAAAAAAATAGGTAATGTGTAATTTTCTCATAGGAGAACCTCCAACGCGGCCCATCCGGGCGGAAATAAAAATCACACAGGAGTAAAATTAGAAATGACCCGAGCACCCCATGTAAAACTAATTCTGTCCAGTGTTTCAGGCCTTCAGAAAACCGTCCTTCATCATGATCATGACGGATTCATGAATATGCAAATGAGGAAATGACATCATCTGGCGACCCTTTCGAGTATGCATTAGCCCCTGAATACAGTGTGAACAATGCTAAGGTCGCTCCCTCACTGCAATCCCTATTGTAGAAGCGTACATGAAGGACATCTGATGAAAGCATATGGATACACAAATCACCGTAAACAGCCCGGTCTTTACACAGTGCCGCTAACCGTTTCACAATACACTCCCGTGCAGAAAGAAGGGACGCATTTCTGCTGTATAATGACGCTGTTTTATAATGAGGATGAAGCCTACAGTTCACTGAGATCTTCCTTCAGCCGAATGAAGGCATCCTGTGCGCGCGCGTCTATGCCCCAGATTCAGACTGCGGATCTGCAAAGTCAAATCTCAGGCATATATATATATATATATATATATATATATATATATATATATATATATATATGTATGTATATGTGCATATAAAAAAGTCATCCATTTAGGCTTCGTATGCAGTTCTAGATGATGCAATTGAATATACAGACCTGTGTGAAAGCTAGCTCTCTCGCTGCTATTTCTCAGCTCAGGTTCTTCTAGCACGCGCGCAGATTTCTCACTCTTTCCCACAATGCAGTGTGTTATAGAGAGAGAGACTCGGGTGGGCCGTTAGTGCTCAACACCTCTTATCTACATCTTTACATGTACATGCATATCTAAATCACTATTTATTTATTTATTTACTGCTATGAGGATGATAGTGTCCATGGATCAATCGGTCAATCAGCTGCTTAGCCGGTGGACTAGCTTTCAGCTAGCAAGTGCAAAGAATGGGAATAAAAACTGATGATAACGTCGCGCGGTGTTACCTGAACACTTACTTGCTCCAGCTTCTCTGCGGTGTCCTTTTCGTTTTTATTTTTATTTTATTTAACTCGCCACCTTTTGTTAACAGAATTGTGTTGTTTTTATCTTCAGTTGCCAAAATAGCTAGCTATGTAGAGTACTGGAAATGAACCTGTCCTGCATCGCGTAGTCAACACAAGCGTATAGTGAGGGGTTAACCCGTGGACGGACTAGTCCATTCCTCAAATAGGGGGGGTCCTCATTTTTAATGCCCATAGGTCAGTCAGTCATGGCCAGAAATGTACACTAAGGGATTGTTAATCGTTTTTGTTTACCTTATTTGTTCTTTCCCGGTAATAACAGCGTTTCGTGGCTTTTTTTCCGCCGACCTTTTTTTAAAATAACAATATACCATGCACCTACTACCTATCCTATAATTAGGATATGGTGCTTTCCATGAGAAAGCTTTACTGAGGTAAATTAGTGAAATTGCTCATTTCGATTCCGGAGACACCAATTGTTTGTTTCATGTATTTATTACATTTATTTCATGTATTTCTTTACTGTAATTATTTGTTTGTGCGGGTTTTTTTTTACCATTTTATTCTAAATAAAAGAATTACAGCTTTACAGCCGATGTTTATGTTTCTTGTGTTCCATATACATATACATAACCTTGGGAGGTTACATTCTCTATAGGAAAATGGAAGAGTCCCTGTGGGTACGTGTGTGAGCTTGACAACTACACCCTCTCTGTGTACAATGCAGTGTCTGAAAAATGGTGTGTGGTCACTTCTTCAGATTAATTTAAGTGACTGCTTACATGCAGCCCCCTCTCACCCTGAAGAATGGTGCTATCAATCAATAGTCAAGGTTGTTTCATATGTAACATAGCTACATGTTCATACGGGAGTCTAGTCATTGAAATCACCACGTGGGATTATGGGAGACTACAGCATCTCACTCAGACATGGGAGAAGCACTCCTCTGTTCCACCATCAGCAAAACTGAAGGAGATCCTGAGAGTGGTGGGATGAAATTTCACCAGAATTATCTTTTGTAAATGAACCCCAGATTCGCATGAAGAAAGGAGCAACAATGATACTACAAAATCAATGCAGTCGTCTTCAGTGACAGCTTTATTCTGATTGGGGTCATGGAGGACCCAGAGCTTTTGTTTTCACTGAAGGAAAATCAATTGTAGATTGATTACATATTAAAACCAGCATGCACCTGAGAAAGAAGTTGTCTGTGTCTGAGCTTTATAGTAAAATGTGTTATAATACAGATACACTGAAGACATTTGGATTTGAGATCAAAAGATGAATATGATAATAGATAAGAATTTTAGCTTTAATTTTGGATATTTACATCTAGATTTGTTAGACAACTTAGAACATGGCACCTTATGTTTCAATCCACCAATTTTTCAAGCAGTTGATGACAGAAACATCGTTAGAGCTGTGAAGAAAAACCCAAAAAACACAGTGATCTCACCAACAACCACCACAGGGCAGGGGTGAAGGTATCACAGTCCACAGTTCGAAGAAGACTCAAGAGCGGAAATATAGAGCACATACCACAGGATGCAAACCTTTCATCAGCAGTAAGAATCAGAAAGCCAGATTGGAATTCGCAAAGAAATACAGAGACGAGCCACAAATGTTCTGGAACCAAGATTAACCTCTAACAAAGTGATGCAAAGGCCAAAGTGTGAAGAAAGAAAAGGATCTGCTCATGATCCAAAACATACAAGCTCATCGGTCAAGCACAGTGGAGATTGTGCCATGGCTTGGGCTTGCTTCTGGAATAGGTTCACTAATCTTTATTGATGATGTAACTAATGATGGTAGTAGCAGAATTAATTCAGTAGTCTACATAAGCATTCTGTCTACCAATTTAAAGAGAAATGCATCCAATCTAACTTCATCATGCAGCAAGACAATGACCCAAAACTCACTGGCAACACAACAAAGGACTTCATCAGGGGTGAAAAGTAGAAGGTTTTAGACTATCCAAGTCAGTGACAAGACCAACTGAGCATGCATTTCACCTCCTGAAGTGGAGACTGAAGGGAGAAACAACCCAAAACAAGCAACAACTGAAAGAAGCTGGATATATTTACAACCGTGGTGAGCAGAAAAGCATCTCAGCATGAATAAAACATTGAACCATGAGGTGGATGGGCTACAACAGCAGAAGACTACATCAGTTTCTACTCTTGTCAGCCAAGAAAAGGAATCTGATGCTATCATGGTCACAGACTCACTGAAAGTGCCCTGCAATGGACTATTATTCAGGGTGTATACACAAATAACCTTCAGTGTTCCTGGGATAGGCTCTGGATCCACCGCAAGGATGAAGTGGTTACTGAAGGTGAATGAACAAACGAATGAATAACCGAATGAACGAATGATAGTACTGGAAATTTACTAAAGTGGAAACTCAAAGCACTGTGAAGTTAACCAGTAGAAGGCAGGCACGGACTGGACATTGGGAAGTTCGGGAATTTTCCCGGTGGACCTATATACAGATATTCAATAGGTCATCTTAGCTGCAGCAACATGGCTGGTGCAATCCATAATAGCAGGTACATCACAACTGAAATTATCTAGCACAGATAAACACTGCTGACTGTTTTGCAATATTTTAAATAATTCTGATAATAAAAGCAGGCTATTAAGTCAAATGATGTGTCAGGTAATCATTACATTAATTCAACTTTGAATGTTTGCTTTCTGTACACACAAACATGGGGAGGAAAACCTCTGGGGGAAAAAAATACTTTTATCGTTTTACATATTAGCTGAACACAAACAAAACAAATGAACAGATTGTGTGTTTTTTTAAATTAATGATTCATTGATTGAGAAACATGTTGTGTCAGTTTGAATTTCAGTTCAAGTTCAAGTTCAAGTGGCTTTATTGTCATTTCAACCATATACAGCTGGTACAGTACACAGTGAAATGAAACAACGTTACTCCAGGATCATGGTGCTACATAAAACAGGACACTAACCCCATGATACGACAAAGAACTAAATAAGATCTACACGTTTTTACATAAAGTGCACATGCAAACATGTGCTAACAACACAGGACAGTACAGTACTACTAAAACAGGACAATAGACACAGTAACAGTGTTAGTGTAGTGCCGAACAGTACACAGTTTTAGTGTGGAAGTGTCCGATATAACAGGGAGTGTAAAACGATAGGTGCCAAAGATTAACAATATAATTTAAAAATAGTATAAATGTAAACATAACATGCTATGACTTAGTATTCAGCAGATTAGCTTATACCAAATATGGACATAGCGGTTATTGCAGTAGCAGCACAGTAAAGTGTATAATAGTGACAAGAAATTAAATATTACATTTTATACATAGTAGCGGCAAAAATGCAATAGAGCAAATGCAGGAATGTGCAAATATTGCAGTGGGAGTGGGATGGTGTTCAGTTCAGAGCGTGAGTGTGTGTGTGTGTGTGTGTGTGTGTGTATGTGAGTCCAGTCTCTGAATACTGAGGAGTCTGATGGCTTGGGTGAAGAAGTTGTTACACAGTCTGGCCCGAATGCATCAGTACCTATTTCCAGAGCAGAGGGAGGGTGAAAATAGTACACATTTCAGATTTTTTTTTATCAATGTTTTGAAACCTTGTCAACAAAATAAAAGCCTATTAACACAGAATGCATCATTTTATGCTTAAACGTCACAGGGATTAAATATTGCAGTTTGAATTGGGTTTCAGTGGGGATATTTTTGTCCTTAAGGTCCTGAGTGTAACTATTTTGTGTACCTAGTTTAAAATAGATTTATGAACGCAAATGAGGGTGAAATATTAAAATTCCAATAAAAATACACACCTTTTGCAAAATTTATGCTGTTTGCATTAACACAGACAAAACGATAATTTTAAAAAATGAAAAAGAGAAAAATGTGCATAAGGACGCACAAGGGTTAAAATGGATACATTTTTAGATAGAGGATGCAGTCTCCTAGCTGAGAAAGTTAATACAGAAGAGCCTAGCATGGAGAAAAAAAATAATAAAAAATTGCGAAAATTTGACAACTCTAGTGGGCCACAAAGTACGGAAGCCCTAAGTGGCCATGTATTATTAATTTTTTTTTCTGTTGTTTTCTCGTGATCTCGACTTAATTTTCTCATGATCTCAACATAACAAAAGTTGTTTACTCGTGAGCTTGACTTAATTTTCCTGTGTACTGGACAGCCATCATCCCGAAGTCAGTCGGAGTTTTTGAAAGGATTTTTTTGGTTAAATGCCTGAAATAAGGTCTGTGTTTAACACAAGCTCAAGATATGTTCACGTTTTATACTAAGACATAAATACATCAGTAATACCCCACTCAGGATTTTTAAAAAAGCTTTTACGTGTCTTGAAAAAGACGGTTGCTAACACGTGGCTAAATGGGACTACAGAGGTTGTCGGGGACATTAAACGTCATCACACCGAACAGGAAAACTCATCTACTACAGCCTTGTTGTGTTTATACTCGCACTCGCAACTCAAACTTCCCAACTTTTAGATTGATCAATTTATAATATTTTCCAATTGTATTGTTTTTTTTTAAAATAAAGCTTGAAAGAGTTGTCTGAAGCTTATAGTGGTGTAGTTCGTTTATAGCCTAACATTAGCTTTTTACTTCTGGCAAGTGTAATTAAGCTTCAAAATCTTATGAATCTTATCTTAATGAACGAAACATGTAAGAAACATAAACTTTTGTTGCTCACAGAGTTTAGTTTCTGCAATAATCCAAAAAGCCAGTGGAAAAATCCTATTGGCTTTTTGTGGAGGGAATCAGGGTGATGCTAACTTTTGGGGTGGCCTACAAAAACACCTCATCCCTGCAGGACTGATGACTTCCACATTAGTGTCCCACACTTGAGAAGGGGACACACACCCCTCTCTCTTAATGCAGAGATAAAGTCCATCTCTACAGCGGGCAAATTTTACATTGATGATGGAGGAGATGCCAACATGCATGTAACACCAGTCCCATTCACAAAGCTGGAGATTTTCTCACAATAAAAGTGAGAAAACAGCTTTTTGTTATGTCGAGATCATGAGAAAATTAAGTCGTGATCACGAGAAAACAACAGAAAATAAATCAATAATGCTTGGCCGCTTAGGGCTTCCGTAGTATGTTCTTCGTGATGTGATGCTTTTGGTCCTGATGCAGGCCGTGTTGTCGCTTTTTATCCACTGAACGGCGCTACATTTAACACAAGACTCGGTACCACGCAAATCGCGTCATATCCGGTCTATCATTGGGATTTGTTTGTTTTTATTTTTACTAGGAGGAGAGTTTTCTGTGGCTGCACTGTTTTGGTCCGCGACATCTTACGGGTCTAACAGTGCTTACGCCAATGAATGTCACCAGTAACGGATGCACTGGCCGATGATGTTTAAGCGCCTGCGAGACCATACACAGTGTTCCCACTGAAAGCTGTAGAGTCGATTAGCTGCCGGTGTTGGCCACCATTGACAGCTCGCTAGCCAGCTTGCTAACACGATTAATGCAAACTATAAAGCAAGCCGAAGATCACAGCTAGCTAGCAGGCCAGCTGTCCACCTGGACCGGAGACGAGGAAGAGCGCTTGCTAGCTAGCTAACTAACCCGGGAGTCCTCCGGTGTCCCAGCGATAATCATCCGACAGTGTTTCCGTGTCTTTCTGATCATGGGAAACGCCGCTACTGCCAAGAAAGGCAACGAATTAGAAAGCGGTGAGTAAAAAAAAAAAAAACACCACACACACACACACCAGGTTGTCAGCTAGCTAACTGTGCATATGTATCTGAGTAGGGTTCATGTTATTCTGTAAGGACAGCATTTCTCTTATTTATATCAACTAGCAAGCTTCTTCAGTTTGCAAACGTGAAAGCTTTCATTCATTGGTTAGCTCAGGGAGCTATCAGTCTGTAAGGCGTTAACCTGCATTTACAGTGACATTTACCTGATGGTGAAAGTCACCCACTGTGACATTTACCTGATGGTGAAAGTGATCCACTGTGACATTTACCTGATGGTGAAAGTGACCCACTGTGACATTTACCTGATGGTGAAAGTGACCCACTGTGACATTTACCTGATGGTGAGAGTGATCCACTGTGACATTTACCTGATGGTGAGAGTGATCCACTGTGACATTTACCTGATGGTGAGAGTGATCCACTGTGACATTTAGCTGATGGTGAAAGTGACCCGCTGTGACATTTAGCTGATGGTGAAAGTGACCCACTGTGACATTTAGCAGATGGTGAAAGTGACCCACTGTGACATTTAGCTGATGGTGAAAGTGACCCACTGTGACATTTAGCTGATGGTGAAAGTGACCCACTGTGACATTTACCTGATAGTGAAAGTGATCCACTGTGACATTTACCTGATGGTGAAAGTGATCCACTGTGACATTTACCTGATGGTGAAAGTGATCCACTGTGACATTTAGCAGATGGTGAAAGTGACCCACTGTGACATTTAGCAGATGGTGAAAGTGATCCACTGTGACATTTACCTGATGGTGAAAGTGATCCACTGTGACATTTACCTGATGGTGAAAGTGATCCACTGTGACATTTACCTGATGGTGAAAGTGATCCACTGTGACATTTAGCTGATGGTGAAAGTGATCCACTGTGACATTTACCTGATGGTGAAAGTGACCCACTGTGACATTTACCTGATGGTGAAAGTGACCCACTGTGACATTTACCTGATAGTGAAAGTGACCCACTGTGACATTTAGCAGATGGTGAAAGTGACCCACTGTGACATTTAGCTGATGGTGAAAGTGACCCACTGTGACATTTAGCTGATGGTGAAAGTGATCCACTGTGACATTTAGCAGATGGTGAAAGTGATCCACTGTGACATTTACCTGATGGTGAAAGTGACCCACTGTGACATTTACCTGATAGTGAAAGTGACCCACTGTGACATTTACCTGATGGTGAAAGTGATCCACTGTGACATTTACAGTGAGGGAAAAAAGTATTTGATCCCCTGCTGATTTTGTACGTTTGCCCACTGACAAAGAAATGATCAGTCTATAATTTTAATGGTAGTTGTATTTGAACAGTGAGAGACAGAATAACAACAAAAAAATCCAGAAAAATGCATGTCAAAAATTTTATAAATTAATTTGCATTTTAATGAGGGAAAAAAGTATTTGACCCCCTCTCAATCAGAAAGATTTCTGGCTCCCAGGTGTCTTTTATACAGGTAACGAGCTGAGATTAGGAGCACACTCTTAAAGGGAGTGCTCCTAATATCAGTTTGTTACCTGTATAAAAGACACCTGTCCACAGAAGCAATCAATCAGTCATATTCCAAACTCTCCACCATGGCCAAGACCAAAGAGCTCTCCAAGGATGTCAGGGACAAGATTGTAGACCTACACAAGTCTGGAATGGGCTACAAGACCATTGCCAAGCAGCTTGGTGAGAAGGGGACAACAGTTGGTGCGATTATTCGCAAATGGAAGAAGCACAAAAGAACTGTCAATCTCCCTCGGCCTGGGGCTCCATGCAAGATCTCACCTCGTGGAGTTGCATTGATCATGAGAACAGTGAGGAATCAGCCCAGAACTACACGGGAGGATCTTGTCAATGATCTCAAGGCAGCTGGGACCATAGTCACCAAGAAAACAATTGGTAACACACTACGCCGTGAAGGACTGAAATCCTGCAGCGCGCGCAAGGTCCGCTGCTCAAGAAAACACATATACATCCCCGTCTGAAGTTTGCCAATGAACATCTGAATGATTCTGAGGACAACTGGGTGAAAGCGTTGAGGTCAGATGAGACCAAAATGGAGCTCTTTGGCATCAACTCAACTCGCCGTGTTTGGAGGAGGAGGAATGCTGCCTATGACCCCTGGAACACCATCCCCACCGTCAAACATGGAGGTGGAAACATTATGCTTTGGGGTTTTTTTTCTGCTAAGGGGACAGGACAACTTCACCGCATCAAAGGGACGATGGACGGGGCCATGTACCGTCAAATCTTGGGTGAAAACCTCCTTCCCTCAGACAGGGCATTGAAAATGGGTCGTGGATGGATATTCCAGCATGACAATGACCCAAAACACATGGCCAAGGCAACAAAGGAGTGGCTCAAGAAGAAGCACATTAAGGTCCTGGAGTGACCTAGGCAGTCTCCAGACCTTAATCCCATAGAAAATCTGTGGAGAGAGCTGAAGGTTCGAGTTGCCAAACGTCAGCCTCGAAACCTTAATGATTTGGAGAAGATCTGCAAAGAGGAGTGGGACAAAATCCCTCCTGAGATGTGTGCAAACCTGGTGGCCAACTACAAGAAACGTCTGACCTCTGTGATTGCCAACAAGGGTTTTTAAACCAAGTACTAAGTCATGTTTTGCAGAGGGGTCAAATACTTATTTCCCTCATTAAAATGCAAATCAATTTATAACATTTTTGATGTGCGTTTTTCTGGATTTTTTTGTTGTTATTCTGTCTCTCACTGTTCAAATAAATCTACCATTAAAGTTATAGACTGATCATTTCTTTGTCAGTGGGTAAACATACAAAATCAGCAGGGGATCAAATACTTTTTTCCCTCACTGTACCTGATGGTGAAAGTGACCCACTGTGACATTTAGCAGATGGTGAAAGTGATCCACTGTGACATTTACCTGATGGTGAAAGTGACCCACTGTGACATTTACCTGATGGTGAAAGTGACCCACTGTGACATTTACCTGATGGTGAAAGTGACCCACTGTGACATTTACATGATGGTGAAAGTGACCCACTGTGACATTTAGCAGATGGTGAAAGTGACCCACTGTGACATTTACCTGATGGTGAAAGTGATCCACTGTGACATTTACCTGATGGTGAAAGTGATCCACTGTGACATTTACCTGATGGTGAAAGTGATCCACTGTGACATTTACCTGATGGTGAAAGTGATCCACTGTGACATTTAGCAGATGGTGAAAGTGACCCACTGTGACATTTAGCAGATGGTGAAAGTGACCCACTGTGACATTTAGCAGATGGTGAAAGTGATCCACTGTGACATTTACCTGATGGTGAAAGTGATCCACTGTGACATTTACCTGATGGTGAAAGTGATCCACTGTGACATTTACCTGATGGTGAGAGTGATCCACTGTGACATTTACCTGATGGTGAGAGTGATCCACTGTGACATTTAGCTGATGGTGAGAGTGATCCACTGTGACATTTACCTGATGGTGAAAGTGACCCACTGTGACATTTGGCAGATGGTGAAAGTGATCCACTGTGACATTTACCTGATAGTGAAAGTGACCCACTGTGACATTTACCTGATAGTGAAAGTGACCCACTGTGACATTTACCTGATGGTGAAAGTCACACACTGTGACATTTACCTGATGGTGAAAGTGACCCACTGTGACATTTACATGATGGTGAAAGTGACCCACTGTGACATTTACATGATGGTGAAAGTGACCCACTGTGACATTTACATGATGGTGAAAGTGATCCACTGTGACATTTACCTGATGGTGAAAGTGATCCACTGTGACATTTACCTGATGGTGAAAGTGATCCACTGTGACATTTACCTGATGGTGAAAGTGATCCACTGTGACATTTACCTGATGGTAAAAGTGACCCACTGTGACATTTAGCAGATGGTGAAAGTGATCCACTGTGACATTTACCTGATGGTGAAAGTGACCCACTGTGACATTTAGCTGATGGTGAAAGTGATCCATTGTGACATTTAGCAGATGGTGAAAGTGATCCACTGTGACATTTACCTGATAGTGAAAGTGACCCACTGTGACATTTACCTGATAGTGAAAGTGACCCACTGTGACATTTACCTGATGGTGAAAGTCACACACTGTGACATTTACATGATGGTGAAAGTGACCCACTGTGACATTTACATGATGGTGAAAGTGATCCACTGTGACATTTACCTGATGGTGAAAGTGACCCACTGTGACATTTACCTGATGGTGAAAGTGATCCACTGTGACATTTACCTGATGGTGAAAGTGATCCACAGTGACATTTACCTGATGGTGAAAGTGATCCACAGTGACATTTACCTGATGGTGAAAGTGATCCACTGTGACATTTACCTGATGGTAAAAGTGACCCACTGTGACATTTAGCAGATGGTGAAAGTGACCCACTGTGACATTTAGCTGATGGTGAAAGTGACCCACTGTGACATTTACCTGATGGTGAAAGTGATCCACTGTGACATTTAGCAGATGGTGAAAGTGATCCACTGTGACATTTACCTGATGGTGAAAGTGACCCACTGTGACATTTACCTGATAGTGAAAGTGACCCACTGTGACATTTACCTGATGGTGAAAGTCACACACTGTGACATTTACCTGATGGTGAAAGTGACCCACTGTGACATTTACCTGATGGTGAAAGTGACCCACTGTGACATTTACATGATGGTGAAAGTGATCCACTGTGACATTTACCTGATGGTGAAAGTGACCCACTGTGACATTTACCTGATGGTGAAAGTGATCCACTGTGACATTTACCTGATGGTGAAAGTGATCCACTGTGACATTTACCTGATGGTGAAAGTGATCCACTGTGACATTTACCTGATGGTGAAAGTGACCCACTGTGACATTTAGCAGATGGTGAAAGTGACCCACTGTGACATTTACCTGATGGTGAAAGTGACCCACTGTGACATTTAGCTGATGGTGAAAGTGACCCACTGTGACATTTAGCTGATGGTGAAAGTGACCCACTGTGACATTTAGCTGATGGTGAAAGTGACCCACTGTGACATTTAGCTGATGGTGAAAGTGACCCACTGTGACATTTAGCTGATAGTGAAAGTGATCCACTGTGACATTTACCTGATGGTGAAAGTGCTTTTTTAACTTTAGCGGTTAGCAATGTTTAGCTACAAAATGCTTTACACTGGTTCTCATTCACCCATTCACACACACACTCACCATGCAAGGCACTAGCTTACCATTGGGAGCAACTTGGGGTCCAGTGTCTTGCCCAAGGCACGTGGAGTCATGTGGGCCGGGAATCGAACTGCCAACCCCACAGCTGCCCAATCAGTGTCCATGTGTAATTAGCATGCTCTGTCAACCCTGGATCACCCGAATAACTTGCGCCACAATGTCATGAGCCATCCAACTTTTGGAAGATGACCACCACGCTTGCGTCACTGGAAAGAGCAATGTTAACCTAGTAGGAACTGGAGAAGCTGCATGATTCTGCCCATGTAGCATCTGTGCACCTCTAAGTACTGCCCAGGGGAGCTCCAACCAGCACTGGTAACCTGGCTGAGGGTGCCAAAACTTTACTTTAGCTGCTTTTAGGGAGACAGCTACCAAGGTGTTCAGTTCATTAGCGAGAGAAGCCGTGAAAACCAGAGTCTCAGGGGAAACTTTGAAGCCACAGGCCAGACTCTGTGTCTAATCGCTGAATGTGGGTAGAGTCAGTGGACGTGGAAATGCATACAGTGAGGTAAGTCATGGCCAGTCTGTACGGACCTCAGGAGAACCTCAGTCAGCAATTTGGTATTGGCAAAGAGGTCTACCTGTGCCCTGCCAAGCTTTTACCTGATCCTAGTCACAACAGCATGTCTACTCCACCATTGTGCTGTCCTTGTAAATGAGCTGTTATCAGTGAGGCTAAGCGTGGTCCATCTGAGGAGTTTTTGTGCAAGGCACAGAGCACCATCCAACCATATGCCACCCTACTGGCTAAATACACATGGCCGATCTATTTAGCCATGCTGGTTTCCAGTTTCAGAAACACTTCTCTCCAGATCTTCTATTGCCGCAATTCCAAAGAGTGACCTTGGCACACAGGGTAACTTTCACGCAGCCCATTTACGTTGTGTGGCGTGGATAGTGCCAGCCACACTTGGCGAAGTGTGAAGTTCACCAGATTGGTGAAGCGCCGCTCAGTATCCTGGGCTAGGTGTCCCACTGCCAGGAGAGTGGTTTCGCTTCATTTGGGTCAGATTCAACACCAAATTTAAGGTTCAAATCTACCACCTGGGTGCACCATATCAGCATTGCCACTGCTGTGCAGTCAGTGCAGGGGACTGCTTCTCTCTGACACTTAATAGCAAGGCTATTAATACACATAGCTGTTATTTTTCCTTAGGCGTTGCTTGTAGGTGCGTGTGAGGTTCCAGTGTGTGTACGAGGTGAGAAAAAGAGGGAATGACTGAATGATGGCTGTGTCACAGTAGAATTTACGTCAATTATTTTGTCATACAGTCATGGTCTCGGCATGCGTTTGCACGCACAAGAACATAACCAAGTGATATTCACTCTGGAGGTTAGGAGGGGTGAAATACAACTGATTATAAGCTACAAACAAATTAACAAATCTCCCAAAATGAATTAAATGTGTGTTTTGGTCACAGCTTTGAATAATTGAGCATATTATTTCATGTTTGAAGTTTACTTTGTCAGACATTGGAGATAAATTTCTTAAAAGGACGCACAGATGAAATTATTGTTAACAAAATTGATAAAGTTCCGTTAATAGGTGGCTGTTATCCAGTGGAGTCATGTAGCTAGAGATCAGCCTTTACAAAATGACGGTCTAGCCGTGGAGTTCTGTATCATCTGAGGACTTCATCTTAAGCGTTTAAGTGCTTTACAGTTTAATGTGGACTTCTTCATTATAATCTTCATTATATTGTTATTCATTTATAATACATATTATATATTTATTTATTACTTGTTTTTTATTTTTGTAACTTATGTTCTGTTTGTTGAGAGTTATACGTAAGACTTTGTTGTAACAGAATGGAGGATGCCGTCTCATTAAAGTCAGTCACTAAGGAAAATGACTGAAGCAAATGACGGCGTGCTATCAAAACTATATTCTCAGCTCAAGTTCTGAACCTGTAAGTCTTAACCAAAGCATGTATTTTTGAACATATTTGAAAATATATCTGTCTGATTGAAAAAAAATTATAATAAAGGTGCATTTATAGCTGTAATATAGTGCAACTCTTGTGGTTTTGAAACGTACCTAATTTTGTTTTAAAGCTCTCATACAATATATTTACATGCATCCAAGGTAAAAAAAAAACACTTTATTGTGCTCATAATATAAATTGAAGCATTACCTTTTTCCCCCAGTGTCAAAAACGACTCATTAAATGATCTGTTCTAAAGGATTCATTCTAAACTCCTCCTTTCAGAGAGCATACTCTGCTCTGATTGGCCAGATGCCCCAGTTTGTTCTGATTGGTCTACCGCTGTCAGCGAGCGGCCGATGAAGACCAGAGGCGGGGCTTTTTTGTTACAAACCTATGTAGGTTAGTACAGGAAGTAAGTCTGGAATTACTAACGATTCGTTTCAGCTGTTCAGAATTGCTTCCTTCTTTCGGGAGTCAATAACTCTGTTTGTCGTGCGCTTTGATTTTTGAAACGTTGCAGACTTTTTACCTTCACAAACAGGTCTATAACACACTACATGAAAGGTAATATCTGAAAAACCATAATGGGTGCACTTTAAAAGGAAAGATGCTGTAACACAAATTGAAACTAGAACTCAATGCAAATGAAACATTAATATGTATTTGTAAACAGGTATGTGGAATTCTTTGTTTTATCTATTTATTTAATTATTTGTGCCAGTTATCAGTTTATAATTTCATTGTAAGATATGCATGTGCCCTTGTCCAAGCTGAGGTTAACTCTACAGAACAGCTAAAACATGAAGATGACTATATTCAAGTAAATATTTGGTCTAATTTTGCAAAAAAAATTAACTGTTTAGTCGATTGTTAAAATGCTAAAAGCAGATTAAAACAAAAGTCAATGGAAATTTTTTTTAAAAAAGGGACGCAAGATCAAAACATCTAGTGGCACTCTGGAATATGTCACAATATTAACAGTCATCTTGCAAAAGTAATACTGACTATGTCATTACGTAATGAATAAAACATAACGGATGTGCTGTTATAGGAAAATGATACAGGAGCCGTTATAACAGCGTGCCCTGTCCTCTCATACCACAGCAATTACTTTTTATTTATTTATTAATGAGCGCCACATAATGCTTTTTAACAGGTTACAGTTACATTAATGTTGGAACAACTGTCAGACGACTTCCTAATATTGCTTTGCATTTTAGCAGCTATAAATATGTTTCCTCATCAGTATCTCTTTCTTTTATCTCTCTTTATGTCAACAAAGAACAACAAGGAAAAAAAATGCAGATTGTCATGTTAGTGAGAAACCAGAAAGCCCCAAGTCCCCTGTCCTGAAGACTTTCCTGTTGTGGAAAAATGATCGCCTTCTACAAAGCAGTGACACCGGAGACTCCTTCCATAAATGTTAAATAAAAGCTTCCTCAATTGTATGGTTTTATTTTTCTTTTCTTTGTTAACACATTTTTACACTAGCGCTAGATTATGTAGATCATCTGGCATACAAATACAAGTCATACAAGTGAATGAGTTGTTACTATCGAAATGATTACGTAATAGAGCGAACATATTAATCGTTTGAATTACAGAGTGTCACTACTGTCTGAGCCACGCTGCTATAGAAAATGACTCACTGCCCTCTGACCAATCAGATTCGAGAATTCAGCAGCGCTATGGTAAAATATATAAAAGATATATGAACAACATATATACAGCTGTTTGATACGTACTGTTCACACTTCATGTAATCCTGCATATACAGTACAAGGCTCTGTAGTGTGTCATATACACTTTCCTCCAGAATTATTGGCACCCTATTATTATTATTTTTTAAATAGTGCAATTTCTTCTGGAAACATTTGGCTTCAAAACAATCAGCAAACACAATTCCATGTGGTAAAGCCTCTTTTGGAGAGAATAAGAGCACTGAGTCTCTTCCTGTAAAAGCAGGTATGTTCACAAAGCACCGGTGTAGCTGCAGATTTTCATTTCAGCCAAGCAGGAGTTACACCTGATTCCATCTGTTTAGTCAATTAATCTTCGGCTTCAAACAGCTAACATAATAGTCTAACACACTTTTTAAAATTTTTTATTTGTAGGTTTGTGCATGTGGACCTTTTTCAATGCACATGCTGAAAGATATTTGTGCTTCTGTGATCATTTCTGGGGTGATTTGGATGTACTTTGGTGCCATTATATTGCTGAAAGATTCATTAATTTCCAGGTGTTAACCTCTGAGGAAACCAGTTTTCTTTTTGGATAAAATATCCTGCTCATGCATCCTGTTCCAGACTTTTGAAGCTATTCTATTATGGTTGTGACTGTAATTGAAGGTATGTTGTATTTGTATATGCATTACCTGCAGGTCTGTAACTGTCTGTTTTGTTTTGAACGACTTTGGGAATATATGTATAAATGTAATTCAATTTATTTTAAATGTCCATAAGTGCTGTCAATAAGATTTTGAGAGAAAATGCTAATTAATTTTTTTTTAAAATCCTAGAATGATTTTGGGTAGAGGAAGGTGTTGATTGGACAATTTCAATAACTACGTGTAGTTTATTTTACACAGTAATTGTTTATTTGCTAGTTTTCTTGAAGGTTGCCAGTAATTCTACAGTTGACTGTTGGTTTCAACAATATTTCAAACCCATTATAAATACTCTCTAGAGGGCATTGTTTTAATCCGGCTAAGCAGAACTACTGTCCGATACTTGCTGTGAAAATATGAAGCTGGTTAACGTGAACAGGAAGTGTAAGTAGCTGTGTATGCGGTAAGGCAGACCAATGCTGCGCTGCAGTAAGCAAGGCGAGGGAAGTATCTCAAACAGGAAGTGTCGGTTATTCATCAGGGCCCTGAAACATACAGTCGATGCACAGTGAGCAGTCAGTTGTAGCACGGAAAAATTCAGCCAATGGCCCACGCGCGGGATCAAAATGTTGGCCAATCTATGGGCACCAACATTGCTCTCCAAAAGCTGGACAATTTCGCCACTCGTTTTTTTTTTAACATGCACCGCAAGGGAAGACACGATAAAGAGAGTGACGGGCCGCATGTCTCAGCGTACACCCACAGTTGGGATGAAAGAAGTAAGTGAAATCAAGCAGATCTGGCAGTGCAGGTCATGTTCTTTTAAACAAAAATGGTTGGATAATCATGTGATATACAAAAGGGCAACTCGGTTACCTGCTTTTAGAGCTGGACAGAAAAAAAAAATGTAATGAATAAAACTATCAAGCAAGTTTTACTATGAATATTAGATTTCAAGGTATATTTGTCTCGCAAAAAAATGACTTCCTTTCCAGACAGGAGGCTAGACTGTACAGAAAGTGAAAGAAGTGAAGCAACGATTTAGTCAAAAGTGACATTTTGTTCTGTTCACTGAATGTGAATGTGAGGTTAGTTCGTTTTTAATTCGTGGGTGCGAGATGACCACAGACTGGAAATTCATCATACCTTTACTCTGCATTATTCTTTTATCTAAAACTTAAAGCTTATTGATGTACAAATGATGTTTTGTAGATAATGTCAGGAATATATGTGCTGTCTACTTTTGGTTTATTTCAAATATTGAAGAATATACTTCAACCGCCAGCTGATATCATTATAGGCTTTACAGCAACTGACCAATAAGCAGCTGTGCTTAAGCTTAAACTGCCACTCAGTGGGACTTCAGAGTATTTTCTTGTGTTATATCTTCTCTTTTATATATGTATCTTTTTTATTTATTTATTTATTGTTGTCCTTCACAGCCCCCTCATCACTTTTTACACCTTGTTATAAGCTTTACATTATTTCAAATGTTTACTATCAAAGGTGAAATCAGTACTGTCAGCTGATCTGTAATTTTCTTCAGGAAATGGATGTACTCAGTCATCTTTTTTTTTCTTGTTTTGTTTTTTTTTTTTAAGTCCTCCTTTGTATACGCTTGGTTAGACCAGTGGTTTTCAAAGGTCAGGCCGCCAGGGGGCGCCCGGGGGCCTCAACAATTTGGCGTGAAAAATAAATTCTCATTCTCAGACAACCACAAACACACAATCAATTCCTAATGTAATGTAAAGATGTAATATGTAGTTATTAATTTAAAAAAAGGGGTCTATATTCAGAAGTCTGTATTTTTAATGTGTTTTAAAGACACCTTGCAAAAGGTGGGCCTCAGTCAAATGTTAATGTTATTTGGGGGGCCTTGCCCTGGAAAAGTTTGGGAACCCCTGGGTTAGACGATAAGCACTGTAAATTCTCTATTTTCTTTCTTTCTTTTTAAATAGTAGAAAACTGTAATTTAATGTTTGTTTTTTTTCTGTCACTGCTTCTCTTCATCACATGTTCCTTCAGTTTTTACAGTGGTTTTCTCTCTTGGTTGCTTTAAAGGTCTGCTATCACTTCTCATTTGAGACCAAGTGCTGATTAACAAAATTCAGGACTGAGAGTATAGTCTGAATGCATATGCTAGAGTTTGTTCATGGTGTCTCAGACTAGCGCTCTGACTGTTTTTCTGTGGTTAGCACAGTTCTATCTGCGTACAGACCGGAAGAGTTCTGTTTCCTTCTCATGCAGTCAAAAAAAAAAAAAAAGACACATATTGTAGTAATCTGTAATGGATGTCTACGAAATGGCATGTTTATAGGCTGTTTTGTAGATAAAAAAGTAACTGAAGTACCTAAACATATCTTTCCACTCTTTTCCCCCTCTTCTGTTTTTTTTTTATCCACATGGGTGAATGTTCCTGCAATCCTTGGTGAACTGTAGAAGCATTTGGTATGCTCATGTTTTATACACTGCCCGGTGTTTTAGAGAATGTGATCTTAATTACAGCTTAATGCAAATTATATGAGATATGACATAGACACAAAACATATTTGCTGTATGTGCGCTTAGTGTACAAGCTAGATGGGATCAATTGTATTATTCTTAAAGATGATATTTCTTTAGCTCCCTAAATGAATCCCTGCTGACATAGACAAGATTGGTGTCTTTCCAGCAAAACAATTTTTGTGGGGGTGTTTTGAAATAATGTAGAAGTGAACGGGTTTGTGTGTGTGTGTGTGTGTGTGTGTGTGTGTCCGTGTGTCCATCTGCAGCAGAGCTGTTTGATGCAATGTATAGAATCAATCCAGAAAATCATGTCTAGGCTTATAGCAAAATCTTAACACTGTCTCCAGCATACGTTTGTTAGCCCATCTATAAATCAGAGGTTAAAAATGATTTCTTCAACATTATAAAGGTTATAGCTTTGTGTAATAATATTAAGCTCAATCTCATCCCGCTTTATTAGTAAACAGCCTTCTTTGTGAACCTGAAAAATATCCAGTATACTAGTCTGCTATTACTACTATTAATAATAATAATAAGAAGAAGAAGAAGAAGAAGAAGAATGAGAATAAGACTTTTCTAAGTAACTTAGTGATGCTGTGGTGCTTAAAGTGGAATTTCATGCTGTCACAGTCTCTGAAATGAAGGGCAGATGCATTTGTTGTATAGGACAGCTGCACGTTTGTTGTGGGTTTGTGTCTACTTTGAGTTTGCATGTACATCAACTAGCTATAAAATGTTGCATTTCCTCATGGATTGCCTTAATTATGTTTATATGTACAGTATCTTACAAAAGTGAGTACACCCCTCACATTTTTGTAAATATTTGATTATATCTTTTCATGTGACAACACTGAAGAAATGACACTTTGCTACAATGTAAAGTAGTGAGTGTACAGCTTGTGTAACAGTGCAAATTTGCTGTCACCTCAAAATAACTCAACACACAGCCATTAATGTCTAAACCACTGGCAACAAAAGTGAGTGTACCCCTAAGTGAAAATGTCCAAATTGGGCCCAATTAACCATTTTCCCTCCCCGGTGTCATGTGACTTGTTAGTGTTACAAGGTCTCAGGTGTGAATGGGGAGCAGGTGTGTTAAATTTGGGGTCATCGCTCTCACACTCCCTCATACTGGTCACTGGAAGTTCAACATGGCACCTCATGGCAAAGAACTTTCTGAGGATTTGTAAAAAAGAATTGTTGCTCTGCATAAAGATGGCCTAGGCTATAAGAAGATTGCCAAGACCCTGACACTGAGCTGCAGCACGGTGGCCAAGACCATACAGCGGTTTAACAGGACAGGTTCCACTCAGAACAGGCCTCACCATGGTCGACCAAAGAAGTTGAGTGCACGTGCTCAGCGTCATATCCAGATGGTTTTTTTTTATGGGAAATAGACTTATGAGTGCTGCCAGCATTGCTGCAGAGGTTGAAGGGGTGGGGGGTCAGCCTGTCAGTGCTCAGACCATACGCCACATGCTGCATCAAATTGGTCTGCATGGTTGTCGTCCCAGAAGGATGCCTCTTTTCTGATGCACAAGAAAGCCTGCAAACAGTTTGCTGAAGACAAGCAGACTAAGGATATGGATTACTGGAACCATGTCCTGTGGTCTGATGAGACCAAGATAAACTTATTTGGTTCAGATGGTGTCAAGTGTGTGTGGGGGGAACCAGGTGAGGAGTACAAAGACAAGTGTGACTTGCCTACAGTCAAGCATGGTGGTGGGAGTGTCATGGTCTGGGGCTGCATGAGTGCTGCCAGCACTGGGGAGCTACAGTTCATTGAGGGAACCATGAATGCCAACATGTTCTGTGACATACTGAAGCAGAGCATGATCAGTAGGCAGTATTCCAGCATGATAATGACCCCAAACATACCTCCAAGATGACCACTGCCTTGCTAAAGAAGCTGAAGGTGAAGGTGATGGACTGGCCAAGCATGTCTCCAGACCTAAATCCTATTGAGCATCTGTGGGGCATCCTCAAACGGAAGGTGGCGGAGCACAAGGTCTCTAACATCCACCGTGATGTCGTCATGGAGGAGTGGAAGAGGACTCCAGTGGCAACCTGTGAAACTCTGGTGAACTCCATGCCCAAGAGGGTTAAGGCAGTGCTGGAAAATAATGGTGGCCACACAAAATATTGACACTTTGGGCCCAATTTGGACATTTTCACTTAGGGGTGTACTCACTTTTGTTGCCAGCAGTTTAAACATTAATGGCTGTGTGTTGAATTATTTTGAGGGGACAGCAAATTTACACTGTTACACAAGCTGTACACTCACTACTTTGCATTGTAGCAAAGTGTCATTTCTTCAGTGTTGTCACATGAAAAGATATAATCAAATATTTACAAAAATGTGAGGTGTGTACTCACTTTTGTGAGATACTCTGTGTGTGTGTGTGTGTGTGTGTGTGTGTATATATATATATATATATATATATATATATATATATATATATATATATATATATAGATAGATAGATAGATAGATAGATAGATATAAAATATATAATGTATAATGTATTGTTCCTTTTGGTTTTGTTTTGTCTGGTTTTTTTTTTAATGTGCTGTCAGAATATTGCATGTCTAATAAATTTACACATAATAATAATAAAAAAAAAACATTGCTAACTTTTTATTTTCTTTGTTTCCTTTAGTGAAAGAATTTTTAGCCAAAGCCAGAGAGGATTTCTTGAGGAAATGGGAGTGTCCACCACAGGTAAGGGCTCTACAGTACAACACTACATATAGATAAAAAAAAAAAAAAAATAATAATAATAAATTATTTATCAGAGGTTCTTTAAAGTCTGCATGTGACATTTCCACACAAGCCCTCTTCTCTTTAATCTCTGCAGAGCACAACCTGCCTTGATGACTTTGAAAGACTGAAAACTCTAGGTACCGGGTCTTTTGGAAGAGTTATGTTAGTGAAACATAAAGGAACAGAGCAACACTATGCTATGAAGATCCTGGACAAGCAAAAAGTGAGTATAATATAAGACAAAATATCAGTATTTTTAGGTGACCAGTTGAAAAGTCTCAGGTTTACTACATAGAGGAGACGGGAACTTTTCGACTTCAGTGTTCACTTTGGAGATGACACTTACACGTTGTTCATTTGTGACACACACACACACACACACACACGTACTCCACATCCAGAGTTTATTCATTTGAGTAAACTTACTTTCAGTTTGGTGGTGAGTAAAGCTGATGTGGGAATGTGCCTCCACTGTAAATGAACACTGTTAAAATCCTGTCTGTTAAATATTGAGACTTGTGTTAAGTTCTTCTATTCTTAATGTGTTGAAATATAAAAATATAACTTTATTAGTTATTATAGATTAATTGATTGGTAGTTAAATATTAAGAACTGAGCAATAACAGATGCCTATTTAGGAGACTAAACCCTCCATGACATATTTACTAATTTACAAATTACATTTACAAATGTAATAATTTGACTTATATAAATGTTCTATTATTCTTTTAGGTTCTCTTATTTAGATATGATCATTATATTAATGGCCCCTTAAGTAACATTATTGGCTGCATTTTGGTTACTTAATTGTGGTTCATTAACTATGGACTTAAGCGTTAATAAACAATACGTAATGTTAAAGTAAGTAAACAAATGCATTAATCAATAATCTTTTGCTTAAATGTTAACGACGGATGAGAGCTGGTCAGAATTTGCGGAGCCAAATTGCAGAGAAAGATTAGTACAATTAGTGTTATTTACTGTGTTTGTTATTTATGGTGTATTCATTCTGAAGTGCGTTGTTTATTAACTGATGTATGAAATACTGTCATTTAAGAGAACCTTAATGTAAAGCACTACTGAAAAAAATACTGATGCATCACAATTGGTATTTGAAATATTTTGTATAATGTTTGTAATATTGATGCGTAATTCAAAAGTAGCATATATTTTAATCAGCATACTTTAATGCTTAGTATTATGATATAATAATGTATATTTTTATAATACTTTTATATTGCCACAGACAGAATAAGCATGGATGTTAGCAGTTCGGCTACACTATGGGTTAGGGCTATGTAAACCACAAATGGAAAAACGTCACTTTCTGTCAAAACCATTAATGTGTTAAGTTACCCACAGTAAAGTTTTCTGTTGTTGATCTACTGTCATGTAAAAAAAAAATAAAAAATTCCATGGGGTGTACTTATTTTAACATATTTGGATATTTCACATATAAGCAAACATTTGATCCTCTTTGAAAGAGTGCCTATTAATAGAGGTTATACTCTCTATGAAATGACACAAAAAATTGACATTTTGTAGTAATTTTCACAATTTAAATTAACAAAAAAAAAAAAAGATCTGTCACATGGAAAAAGTAACTACACCCCGACATTTATCACACCTTCAAATCCATAAGATTAGAATCATGATCGGGTGCCAGTGATTAGAACCTGCTTAGGGAGTGCAGGTGGAACCAGTTTTATTTATACCCCTCTCATATCTAGTGTCTGGTGTTCCCTTTGCTATTGAGGTGTGTGGTGTCATCACGCCAAGATCTAAAGAGTTCTATAAGGCCTTCAGAAAAAAAAAGGTTGTGGATGTCTATGAGTCTGGCAAGGGATTTAAAAAGATCTCCAAATTATTTGAGATACATCATTCCACTGTAAGGAAAATCATCTACAAATGGTGCAGATTTGAAACGACCGTCAATTCGTCCAGGACTGGCCGTCCCAGCAAATTCAGCACAACAGCAGACCGTCTGATGCAAAAAGAAATCTCCAAGAACCCCAAAATATCATCACAGGCTCTGCTAGTAAGTCTTGCAACTGTTGGTGTGAAAGTGCATGCTTCTACAATCAGAAAGAGATTGCACAAATTTGACCTAAATGGGAGGTGAGCCAGGAAAAAGCCTTTGCAAGGATTTGGAATTCGATGGAGTAGGACGCAAAGTTGGAGGCTCCTGCTGATTTCGATTAAAATTGTAATTAATTTGCGCTTTTCGGTCATACAATATATTTTGACTTATTCTACTCTGTTTCCTTGTTTGCAATTTTAACTTTGTGGTACGTTAAAATGTCTGGAAAGAACATGAAAACCCGTGGTAGCATTCAGACCCGACTGAGGCCAAGTGTGCGCGCCATGAGCGAGTCCCCTTCTCCCCCTGTATCCGCGTCGCCGAGCGGTGACCCTGACTTCACCGCACTCAGGCTTGAGTTGCTGGCTTTACTGAGGAAGGACATATTTTTTAAAAAGGAGCCGATATTTTTAAAAAGGAGCTCCAGAAGCTCCAGAAGACTCTCGGGGGTGCGCTGTCTACTATCCAGCTTGACCTGCAGGCCGTGAAGACACAGCTGGCTAGTGATAAAGTTGCTACCGAGGCTACCGTATCAACACTGAAAGGTACTGTTGTGGAAATGGAACACGCTCTCTCTCGCACCGATGACATAGCTCATGAAAACTACTATCGAGTCTCTCACTGCGACCGTGACTCAATTAGAGAATAAATGTAAGGATTTGGAGTCGAGGTCACGGCGCAATAACGTTAGGATAGTGGGAGTTCCAGAGGGCGCTGACACCTGTACAACTGCTGCTGTAGCGGCCTTGTTGAAAGAAGCGTTTGGTCTGGAGATGGAGCCGGTTTTGGACCGGTTCCACCGGACCCTTCAGCCGAAGCCCAGGCCTGGTGAACGACCACGAGCTATTGTGTGCAGATTCCACTATCACAGTGACTGTGTTGACATTTTACACCGTGCGAGAGAGCTAAAGTGGATTAAAGTGAGGGATTTGACCATCTCCGTTTTCCCTGACTACACAGCCAAGACAGCCCGGGCCGCGTTTAACGAGGTTCGTTGTCAACTTCGTGGTATTGAGGGAGCTCGCTAGGGAATACTTCACCCAGCTTGGCTTCGCATTACATATAACGGTGTTCAGAAGGACTTTATTTCAGCGGAGGAAGCGGGAGACTATGTTAAATTCTTGATATCGGGGTGAACTGCATCACCTATACAGCGGAGTCTTTTTCGCTCTTTTATTTTTATTTTTTGCACTCGGCCCTCCAGCTCTACAGAATTCGGATTTTTATTGAAGATATTGTCGTTGCATTACTCCACCTAGATTTTGTGGACTCACTCCTCTTAAAATTTACTTCTGTATTAATGTGCTTCTCTGTTTTGTCTCTTTCAGACTGTTTATCAGTCTTGGTAATTTTGTTGGTTAGTTCAGCTTACTCTCCGAGTTGTTTTCACATTGTGGACGACGTTCGGTTATTGTAGGATACACTGCTGTCTCATTTGTTTATGGAGACTTTGGGTGTGTGGGTGTTTGGAGGATTGTGAGAGTAAGCAGAACATGCCAGTGCTTTGAAGGATGTAATGTTATTTAATTGCGAATCTGTTTTTAGAGGATTTAAACCTAACATGGTGAACAAATTATATTATAGAATTCAGGCAATTTTACTGGGGTTATCTCATACAGTGTAGCAAGTAATAATCTGGAAAGACCTTTGTAATATCACAGTCTAAAACTGGATTTAAAGAGAAGTAAATTAGTAAATGAATCTCATGAAAATGAATCACATGTAAATGAATCACATGAAAATGTATCACTTGAATATGAATCTCATGTAAATGAATCACATGTAAATGAACCATATGAAAATGAATAAATAAATTAAAGACATAATTGACCAGCTCAAGTTTTCTCATGCCTACTTGTGTGTTACATTGTGGCATGAGAAATCTTAATAAATGTGAAAGTGCAATAAAAATATGTTGTTACTAAAATCAATTAATAATCGTGATAAATAATTGAGATCTCAATATTGATCAAAAATAATCGGTATTATCATTTTGGCCATAATTGTGCAGCCCTACAGGCAGTACATGCAAGAAAACCCTCAAACATCTTGCAACTGAAAGAATATTGCATGAAAGAGTGGTGGACAATTATGCAAAATGCCTACAACAAATTTTTCTTTTGCTTGATTTCAAGGTGGTGAAGCTGAAACAAATAGAACACACGTTAAACGAGAAGAGAATATTGCAGGCCGTATCTTTTCCATTCCTCGTCAGATTGGAATTCTCTTTCAAGGTAAATGGCTGGTTGGATGATCACTTAATGCCTCAGTGTGTGTAATTATTTCTTTATTCAGTCAAAACCGGTTTGCATCGAGTGCTGCTCGGTTGTAGAAAAATGTCCCTCTGGTGCTCTTCAGTTTGGGGATCCTACTAGTTGAGTATTGTTGAAGAAATCTGAGGCACTCAGGAGGGTAATGAATTTAAAAACATTTTAATATCTCTTGGCTATTCAGTCATAGTTACAGTTAAAAAAAAACCATGCCTACATATTCTAGCCATTAAAGCCTTCATCAGGGCAAGTCAAAATGGGTGCTTTTGGGCTGTTTCTTCTAGATGTTATCAAGTAATCACATGATTCTATATATTCTTTTGTTTGTTAGTTTATTATTGTTTACTCTGATAGTATGTATATATTCTAATGTGTGGTTTCTTCTACCTAATATTGTTTGAAAACATGGTCTGCCACATGACTTCACCTGATCACATTAATCACGTGACTTTATACCTGTCCATACTGATCATGTGATTACACCCATTTTGACTTACCCTGATGAAGGCCTTAATGGCTGAAATGAATAGGCATGTTTTTTAACTGCAACTATGACTGAGTAACCAAGAGACGTTAAGGGATTTTAAAAATGTATTACTCTCCTGTGAACCTTAGATTTCTTCAACAATACTCATTCATTTCGTTATGTTCATAGTGCTTACTTTAACAGTTATATTCTGGCTCTTCAGGACAACTCAAACTTGTATATGGTTATGGAGTACGTCCCTGGTGGAGAGATGTTCTCACACCTCAGACGAATTGGAAGATTCAGGTGAATAGTAAGACTGTAAGACTGTCTTGTCTCTAATAATAAACTTAATTCATCCAGTGGCTTGCTGCTTGTCTTCAGTCGAATTTGTTCATTTGTTTGGACTAATTTAATATTTTATTCTGTGCCCAAAGTGAGCACCATGCCAGGTTCTATGCAGCTCAGATCGTGCTCACGTTTGAGTACCTCCACTCGCTAGACCTCATCTATAGAGACCTGAAGCCTGAGAATCTTCTCATTGATCAACAGGGATACATCCAGGTAAATCAGTTACATCCACAGGTATAAATCCTAAAAGAATTTTCTTACATCTTACAACTTATTGTTACATGCCGTAATATGTGTCTGTTAGGTCACAGATTTTGGCTTTGCTAAAAGAGTAAAAGGCAGAACTTGGACATTATGTGGCACACCAGAATACCTGGCTCCAGAGATCATCCTTAGCAAGGTTAAGCCAACAACACATTTCATGTTCAATGCTTTCATATCCATAGTAAATTTATTTCAGAGTTACTTAATAGATATTGTTCTATACTTTGTTTGTGTTTAGGGCTACAATAAAGCTGTGGATTGGTGGGCTCTTGGTGTTCTGATCTATGAAATGGCCGCAGGTTACCCACCCTTTTTTGCCGACCAGCCAATCCAGATATATGAGAAAATTGTATCTGGAAAGGTAAACAGTTGTATGCCATAGTTATCTAGAAGAATCTTTTCAGATTATTTTTGTTTTATCTCCAAAGCTTGTCCTTTTCTAATGATAACTTTTCTTTACCATGTTTTTTTTTTCTTTCTTCCGTTTTTATGTTGAACCATTGAACCATTTTTTGCATAGATTAGACAACACGCACGTTTTTATTTTGAACCAAATTACATAAGTGAACATTTTCATATTTTGGCTCCAGGTACGATTCCCTTCTCACTTCAGTTCCGATCTGAAGGACTTGCTGAGAAATCTTCTTCAGGTTGATCTGACCAAACGCTTTGGCAATCTAAAAAACGGCGTCAACGACATTAAAAACCACAAGTGGTTTGCTACAACAGATTGGATCGCTATTTATGAAAGACAGGTATCCCTGCTTGTTTATTTATTTCAGTCATTTAAAAAGGTTTCTAATAGGAAATCACGTCTAATATTAAATAAATGATAAATATTTACCCTTGTTTATTTGATTGTATCCTAAATGCTGATGTTGGACAAGTTCTTAAAGCAAATTCATGTGACCGTCACCAAGGAAATGTAATTCTGTGGAGACTGTACATAAATTAGATAAATATTTACTCTCAGAGGAGATTTGGTAGATGAGAGAATGTGAGCTTGGAGTTCAACTGGTTCCACACCTACAAAAATTAGCACAACTCTATTAGCTAGCTAATGAATATGGTTAACTTGATCTCATGCGAGATTCATATACAATTAGAACATATAAGAGTGATGTGGTTGGAGTTCATTAATCTCATAATAAAAGGTACGAACATTACCTCTGCCCCATCCCCTAACCTTAACCTTCATGTTCTTTCATAGAGAAATAATATGATCTTGGTATGAAATTAAATTAAATCCAACCACATCACCTTCACTCATTCAGATTCGTTGAAACTTTGCATGTCATTACAGGTTGCCTTGTAAGTAGTAAAGTTGGCATCTCATCTAAAAAAAGAAATGGAATAAAACAACATAATATCTCAAAAACATGATGAGCAGAAACAATTTTACTGGCACAAACAAATGTGAATAGTTTTATTTAATTTATTTTTATACAGGGGCCAAATTCTTATAGGTTGACTCTATTCAGTAGCTAGCTAATACACTGCTAATTAATGGTTAGCACTTAGCATGAATCTGGACACTCATTTTAACCAATAATATCTAACAATATTTCTGCCAATTGAATGCTTTTTTAAAATACATAATCATTAAAATGTCACCATTGTAATCACACTTGCTTCCTTAGTGTTAAAATTGATTTTATGGCCCTAGTCCATTAGTGGAACACTACAGGCCAATGTAGATGGCTATTAGTGGCTATTAACAGGGATGGGCAAGGTCAAGAACCAGAGAAAGAAAATAAAAAACAAAATCAAAAGTTTAATTTGGTATTTAGCTATGTGTGGATTTAACTCCTTACACTATGGTTAAACATATTGGGGGAAATAAAGATGACAGCCAGACTCTCATGATTTGCTACATCATGATGTGCTACATCAAAAACTTGATCAGGAGAGAGTAAGGACTGTGGCTAGACAGTCGTCCCCTACCCAGGTAATACGGTATACTTGTTCATTTCCCTTAGTCTGTATTCATGCACTTTACTAGTTAACTAGCTTACCATATGCTATTCCATTGTCTACCACTTTATAGAATAATTCATTTTAATTAATACAATTTCAGGCAATGGAAACATGAGACTAGGCAGCACATTGTTGGGACATTTCTCATGAAGACTGATTAGACACGAGTTTTGGTGTTTGGGACACACTTTGAGGGTGTTCTGTTTTCAGGTTGAGGCTCCCATCATACCAAAGTGCAGAGGACCAGATGACACAAGCAACTTCGATGACTATGAAGAGGAGGAGATCCGGATCTCAGACACAGAGAAGTGTGCTAAAGAGTTCCTGGAGTTTTAGTAGGACAAGGGTTCACAAAGGGCTCTTACATATTGGGATTTTTTTTTTCCTTTACTTTGCACTCCTTCAGAGGTGAGAGTGAAGCTCCGACCATCGTGTGTGTTTAGACTGTTTCACGTTTCTTCATTCCATGAGGTTGCGAGAGATTCATGAGTGCCATGATCTTTGTGCAGTTTGCACCAAGCTATAGATGAAGTTCGGCACGAAATGCAGTTTCTCTTTTGGGCTGCAACACAAAGCATCAGACACACTCTTTGTTTTGTTTTTTTTGTTTCGTTTAGTTTTTTTCCCCTCACTCTTTCTCACTCTTTCTCTCTCTTTCTCTCTCTTTCCTTTTTTTTGGTTAGGTTTCAAGCATCATTTTTGAAAAATGTTGTTTTCTTGTAATTATTATTATTATTTTTTTAACTGTAATGAATGAAGAGGCCACTTTTACTTGTGTTTAAGGAAATTATTACTATTAGTCTGTGATAATGCACTTTTTTAAAGATTGGTGCTGCTTGTTCTTGCCAGCAACATATTACATCAGTTACATGCTAATTCAGTTCTTAAGCTTTATGCTGTTCGTGACATTCACTTCCCGCCTACGTAGAGTGAATGTGTGTATGCTTGTGTATCACTGTGTGTGGGTGGTACATGTTTGTGTGTGTGTGTTTGTGTGTGTGCACGCACGCAAAATGCCTACTGAAAGTGTATTCTGAAAGATTATTTTTTAGAATTGTTATTATTATTATTATTATTATTATTATCAAAAGCAATTGACAGTAACAGCCAGAGCAGAGAGTAGAAACATTTTTTTCTTCTTGATGAAGTAGTTACAATGCCCATTGCATTTGTACGATTGATACGCCAGCTAGGCCGGTCACGATTATAAAATTTTTGCCTGACAATTAACTTCCAGCTAATTACGGTTTACGCTACTCTTCTAATAAAAGCATAACAGTAGTGTAATTATGGCCATGTATTTGACAGCAAAAATTTGCGTCCTTCAAGGTTTTAGGATGGAAAAGGGAAATTTTTACTCAACTCAAATTTATCTACAGTTGCCGATCAATTCTAAAAATTAAATGTAGGTCTATCCCAACGATAAGACAAGAATCTAAAATATAAAATAGATCTAAAATATAAGGAATATTCAACAGAGAAATGGTATGAAAAGACGTTTTGCTACAATCTATAGGAGACAATATATGGCATTTTTTTATATATATATATATATATATATATATATATATATAAGCATCTACAGTTGTGTTCAGAAATTTACACACCCCTTGCAGATCGTAATAAAAATAATAACAAAATAATAACAAATTTACACTTCTAGACCGTTTAGAAAATTGCAAACGGAGACAACGTACAAATAATGAAATATATAAAAACCTATTACTGAAATGCACAAGCAGGTACAATAGCAAAAACTATGGTAATGATAATTTAGCAAGAGTTAGTCTATTTACACTAAATATTACACACCAAAACCGAAGTTAAAGATTTAACGCCTTTGACTGAGAATAGTGATATCAAGTTCAAGCGATATACGATACGATGCGATGCAGCGATTTGAGTAGATTAATAAGCTAATTAAGAATAATAAGCTGATTAACTTCAGCTGACTACATACAGTATGTCTCTATGGAAACATGGTTTCATTTAAGTGCTTTTATACCACTGCACTGTTGAATTCTTGAACCTGATTGGACAGAAGGTGTTGATTTCATTTTCTACAACAGCAGCTCTGACTGTAGATGCGGCTGTAATTGCAGTGACAGGTTTCTATTAATATACTCATTCTAATATATTACTCTTTCTACTTCTGTAGTAATGACTTATTCACAGGGACTTGTATGAAGGACACACCACATAACCTAAGTCTATTAAAGAACGTATAAATAAAATGTGTTATTATTTAACAAAGACATATATTTGTTGATATGGTGAGGGTTTTCTGTAGGGATATGTTTAATGTTTATTTAAGGAGTCTCAGGTGTCAGCGCTTTGAAACAGTCAGTGGGTTTTCCTCCATGACGGAGTCTTCAGGACAACGTACAGTTTTCTGGTAACATGACAAGCTGCTGTTTTTGTTTTATTAACTTCACGAGAGCGAAAAAGAGAGGCTGGTGACTAAGCGACTGTTTATAGTCGCTGTAACGTAAGTCATAACAGAAACTTGTTTTACGGCTAGTCCACAATGTTAAATGTAGATATAAACGTTTAAAAGTACGATACGTCATTCTTCAATACATTAAACATTGTACTCGTTGACTACAAAAATTGCTGTAGTACAAGAGGAATAAAATACTTTACACAATCTGTTATAGGAAAATAATCAGCTTTGTGGTAAAAGTAAGTCCGATTTGCACCGCAAAGTTACACATTACACAACTACATCATTGATTATTTTTCCATAACAAGTGTTTTATTCCATATTTATCATTCATTTATCCCCAGTAAGTTTATTCTGGTCAGTGGATATGGAGCCTATTCCAGCAATACTCGACGTAAAGCAGGAATACACACCAGGACACACTTCTTTTAATCGGCTCAAATAATCTCATGATTAGGTTGTTATGTGAGAGGCCTAACACCTGCATGGAAAAGACAGGCTTTTAATCTGTGACTCCACTTCCCCGGTTCACACTGTTAGTCTTCAACAATATCCTCCACTTTGTATTGTATGTTGCTTCATGTTTTTCTCATCACCTTATATTCCACAAAATTTGATTTCATTCATTCAATCACGAGGATCTTAGTTAGATCGCGGCATTTACATTCAGCACACAAAAAAACCCACGTTATTTTGATGACTGAACTGTCTAACATTTCATATTTCTGTTTCTGTTTAAGAAGTTTATTTATAAATATGTTAGAGATGAATTATACATATAATGTTCTATTTGTTGAACCCTTCTGACTGACATTTCTAAAAAATAATAATAATAATAAAAAAACGTCATTCAAAGTTCTTAAATTTTAGTGGAAGGCAGTGTTTTATTTTATTTGAATGTTATCAGCACTTGATACTCCCAAAAACAATATTTAAAAAAATAATAAAATAAAAAAAAAAGATTTAGTATTTCACTTGTCAGTGTGGGCTCTAGGATGCAATGTCTATGTATTTAGTTTGTATGATAATTTGCACAATGTCATTTAGAAAGTGCGCCCCTTTTCCCCTGCATTATTAGCCTACATGTATTTTTAAGGGATGTGTCCACCTTTTCGCTGTAGCATATTTTATGTATTAAATGATACGTCACTGTAACAAATAAAGGAAAATGCTTTGTATTTCAGTGTTTTTATTTTATTTTTTTTAAATCTCCCTTTCTGTCCTGGCTACACTACATGAATATGTAGACGTTCACTCACTCACTCACTCACTTTCAGTAAGAGCTTTATCCTGAACAGGGTCACGGTGGATCTGGAGACTATCCCGGGGCAAAGAGAGGAACACATCCTGGATGGGATACTAGCCCATTTTAGGGCACAATTCACACACACACACACACACACACATTGACACACTCGTACACACCTGGGGCAATTTATCGTCCGTCTACTGGTATGCTTATGAGTGTCAGGATTTTTAATTTTTTTATTTTTCTAACCCACTGCACAGATTAAATGAATTGTAGCTGCTGTGAAATTTCTAACTGAAGGATTAAAGTGGAATTTGAGTGAAAATTGCCTTTTCTGCAGTTATGAAGGCGAATATAAAATGCCATTTTTCAGATCATACATTCACTTTGGTCTGTATAGTTGCCATATTTATACCACAGTGCTGTTGAGTTCTCGATTGGTCAAAATGTAATGAGTTCTGGCTGTAATTCAGATCTCAGGTATATTATATTAATGTGCTCAAGCTGATAGGTTATCGTTTCTATAGTAACCACTCGTTCACAGGGCCTTGTATGATGGACATTTCATATAAGCTAAGACTAATAATAAATGAATTTTAAAAAAACATTTAACAAAGCTGGTGAAGCTTTCTGTATGGAGACATTTATATAATATTTGTGGGAGAAGCCTCAAGTGATGGTAAGTTTTCTGCCATGGGAAAGTCTTCAGGACAGAGGGCTTTTCGCGTTACCTCTTTTTTTTCTGGTAACAGGGCACGTTGGATTTTTGCATCTTATTAAATTCAAGAGAGAGAAGAAGAGAGGATGGTTGTAACATAAGGGATGGCAGGAATTGACTTGTTTCGTGGATGTTCCACAATGTTAAATGTAACTATAAACTACTAAAAAACATGGTGTCCATTAATAAATTTTAATTGTAATTATTGGCAAATCGCTGTGGTATAAGGGGAATAAAACACTTCGGGCCATGCTTTGCTTCCTCTGCTTTGTGTCAGGATACATCATACCATCTGTCTTGGATTATTTTCTTATAACAGCTCGTCCTGTCGTGTTTTATTCTTTACATAACAGCTGCTCTGACAACAGTAGCTCTATACGTTATTGTTTATATAGTGACAACTCGTTTACAGGGACTTGTATGGCAGATACTTCATAATCTAAGCCCAATAATTAACATTAAAAAATGTGTTGTTATTTAATAAAGAAAAGCATATAGTCATTAGCATGGTAAGCTTCCTGTAAAGAGATGTTTATTTAACATTTATGGGAGGAGTCTTGGGTATTTGCACGTTGTAGCAGTCGGTAAGTTTTCCATCATGGGAAAATCTTCAGGACAGGGGATGTAACATGACACACGTCTCCTGTTTTTTGTTTGTTTGTTTGTTTGTTTGTTTTTCTTTTTCTTTTTTCTAATTAACATGAGAGAGAGACTGCTTATAGCTGCTATAACATAAGTGATTTACAGTACCTAACCTTTCTTCCACAACATTAAATATAACTATAAATTGATTTTTTTTTTAAACCATGACATGCTATTCATTAATCCATTCATCCATTCATTTTCCGTACAGCTTATCCTACACAGGGTCACGAGAGAGCCTGGAGCCTATCCCAGGGAACTCCTGGCAGAAGATGGGAGACCCATCCTGGAAGGATCACAGAGCACAACTGCACACACATTCACACACTATGGACAGTTTAGAGATGCCAATCAGCCTACAATGCGTGTCTTTGGACTTGGGGGAGACGTTGGGACACATCACACCACCTCATCTTGGATTCACTTTCTATAACAGCACATTTCGTCAGGTTTTATTCCTTACACCACAGATTCCCAGCCCTGGTCCAGGACCACCCACCTGTCCTACACAGTCTAATGTTTTCCCTGCTCTAACAGACTCAGGAGGTGCTGTTAATTAGCTGATTAATTGGATTAAAAGGTGTATAGGGAACAGATTAATATGTGTAGGACATGTCTACCCCATGTCCAGGACCAGGGTAAGGAACCTGTGCCTTTTTGAAAGGAGTTTTTACAGCATTTCTTCTTCTTCTTCTTTTATGCATTTAGAGTCATATTTAATAAACGGATTAGTGTGTAGAACAACATGACCCACAATGCATTGCGTCTGCACCAGCCGTACGCGTCCGATTGGCTGGACGGCTCGCGTGCGTCGAATGATTTTACCGGAAGTTAAAATGGGTTTGTGTCAAATTTAGCAGAGCTGCAAGAGGCACCATCACTATCCTATTGATCTGTTCCTGATAGTCTTTACAACAACAACAACAACAACAACAACAAACAGGTGTGTTTATTTTTCTTCCGTGTTGGCCGTTTTATGAATGTGTGTGTGTGTGTAAATATAGAGAGGAATCTAGTCGGGTAGTACCGTGAGCTGTAGTGTAATGAAGGCTCGGTGTTTTTACTCCTGTAGTGAATCAGTGATAGAGAGACTGGAGCTAGCGTGCTAACCTTATTCAAGGCTTTCTTACTGTAGCTGCTAGTACGCATTCATCATCACGCTTTTTAAATATATATATTTTCTATTATTAATATATATATATATATATATATATATATATATATATATATATATATATATATCTCGCTATTTTGCATAGTGTTTAACAAGGGAAAAAAAGTTGCTTTGCTTAACACGTGGGTTTTCTTGCGAAACTCCGAAGTCATATATTTATATTTTGACTTTTGCTAAGCTAACTACAACTCAGTGTGATATTACTGAGTCAAGAGACTGGTTCATCTTCTCCCTCAGGCCATTCATCCCCCTTTCATTTACTACAGACTCTTATCTACATCTCTCTCTCTCTCTCTCTCTCTCTCTCTCTCTCTGTGTCTGTCTCTCTCTCTCTCTCTCTCTCTCTCTCTCTCTCTGTGTCTGTCTCTCTCTCTCTCTCTCTCTCTCTCTCTGTGTCTGTGTCTCTCTCTCTCTCTCTCTCTCTCTCTCTGTGTCTGTCTCTCTCTCTCTGTGTCTGTGTGTGTCTGTCTCTCTCTCTCTCCGTGACTGTCTCTCTCTCTCTCTGTGTGTCTGTCTATCTCTCTCTGTCTGTCTGTCTCTCTCTCTGTCTGTCTCTCTCTCTCTGTGTCTGTCTGTCTCTCTCTGTCTGTTTGTCTCTCTCTCTGTCTGTCTGTCTGTCTGTCTGTCTCTCTGTCTGTCTGTCTCTCTCTCTCTCTCTCTGTGTGACTGTCTCTCTCTCTCTCTGTGACTGTGTGTCTCTCTCTCTCTGTGTATGTGTGTATATATATATATATATATATATATATATAATATATATATATATATATATATATATATATATATATATATATATATATATATACACATACACACACATACTATGCACACACACACACACGCACACATATATATATATATATATATATATATATATATATATATATATATATATATATATATATATATATATATATAAGAAAAATTAGGTTTCCGTTTCAACAATGTAAATTTGCAAGTGGGAATATAAAAATGATAACTTGAGACTGTTCTAATTTTGGAAGAGAAATCATAAACAGCTGTTATTTCTAGGACCTATTTACATTTGTGTAATTCGGCTAACAAGAATTATATGAGAATTTAATCAGTTTGAGACTTTTGTATTATATTTTATATTTTGGGTCCTGTTTAAATACAGAGATAATCATTCAAAACAAGTTTTGCATTCATTTTCTATATTTTTTCTTCCCTTCCAGGAACATATTAAATTTAGTTTCAGTATCTTCAGTCAGATTTGTGGTATTGCCAATGCAGTATTTAAAATACTTCAAATGTGTCACATTTGTCTCATTTGTTCCTTAGTATTTGTGGATAGAAGGAAAAACTGCAAAAGCTGCTTCATTTTGTTTCAGCCATATCACTTACAAAGCATGTTCTCTCTCTCCCGCTCTCTCTCCCGCTCTCTCTCCCGCTCTCTCTCTCTCTCTCTCTCACTCTCTCTCTCACTCTCTCTCTCTCTCTCCCGCGCTCTCTCTCTCTCTCTCCCGCTCTCTCTCCTTATATGATATAGTATAAATTATATAAAGAATAATGAATGAAGAAAAGCTGAAATGCAGTGAGGAGTTTGTTTACGGTGACAGTGTTCATATCTAAGCAACAACGTTCTCTTCCTTTCCATGACATGTTCGTATGTCCCAGTACTTGCATACTCTTTTACTACACACACAAAAGTATAGACTTTTCCTTCCCAAAAAGAGTACGTACTTTTAGTGCATAGTATAAGTAGGTGAACTGAGATGCAGCGACAGTTTTTTATGTCTTTCTTGTAGGATCGCTTCTTAAGAGGAAACAAAATTGAAAGTATTAATTCTTTAGGATCACTCCACCATCTTTACTTTACGCAGTTATGCTGTGTGCTTATGATGATGTCCGCTGTTCATATACGGTCGATGCTTGTACAGTTAGAAAATTAGAGCTCTTATGCGTTATTGCTGATTTTGTGGTTTATGTCTGTTCTCTAGAACATCCAGCCCTGATGGACCAAAACAGTGGAAATTTAACATTTAGCTCCTTTATGAACTTCTGATTTCGACTCGTACTCAGAACTGAGAATGGCCTACATGAGCCACGTTATTAGAGCAGAATGTGTTAGAAAAGAGAATATTAGATATACATTTTGATATGATGGTCAGGTCAGAACTCTGTTTAATGTTTCAGTACCTGATACTGCTCTGGTTCTGACATTGTCTTGATAGATAATGACAGTGTGGGTTTTTGTTCCCCCAGTTTTCTCCCTATTTTAGTCATGTCCACTTCCTACCCATTAGGGTGGTCTCCCCTAATACATGACAGCTACCAACCAGGGAGGGTGAAGGCTATCGCATGCTTCCTCCAAGGTACGTGTTCCAGCCGGCAAAAACTTTTCAAACTGCTGCTGATGCAACATCGGAGGAAAGCTCTTTCCCCCTTCTTCCACATGCGTGAGCTTATAGACGCCCACGATGGGCTAGTTTTGCTGTGATTGATAGGGGGAGAGAGAGTATGCTATTCCTCCCTCACTTAGAGCACCGGCCATGGATGGCTGTGACATCATCGGGATTCAAATCCGGGATTTCCGGATGATTGGAAGAACGCTTTTCTGTTTTCTGTCACAGCATAAAATACATCAGTGGATTGAATCAAAAGTTACCAATCCAGCGTTTCAGGCCGACGTCAACCCTGAAACCGTGCTCTCCTCATTTATAATAGGTTTTCTATTCTAAGCTCACTTCCATTCATTTTACACTCACTAAAACAGTCATTCAGGTAAGAGGACGTGTTGGAAAGAAATGTTGCATCTTTTATACAGATCACTGATCACCTTTACTGGCTCTTTGTCTGTTTTCGAAGGTTGTCTCGTCGCAGTGACGTATCTTGAAGACGCTGGACAGCTGAGAAGACGGTAAAAGCGATGGCATTGAGTCTACCATGAGGTTTGAGCTGAGGACATCAAATGAAACATTGCATTCAACTTTGACAACCAGGTACCGGCTTTCTTCACGGTCACTCCATAGACGCATTTATTCTAACTTATGAGTTTGTTTAAAAATGCTTTTCACCCTCTAATCCAGGGGTGTCCGATCTTATCCGCAAAGGGGCGGTGTAGGTGCAGGTTTTCATTCCAACCAAGCAGGAGCCACGCCTGATTCCACCTGTTTAATCAGTTGATCTGGGCTTTCAATAGATTCAAATGTGGCTTCTGCTTGGTTGGAATGAAACCTGCACCCACACCAGCCCTTTCCGCATAAGATTGGACACCCCTTCTCTAAATGCTTTTATGTGGACACACCATTACTTTTTTTAAATACCTCAGAGTTTTATATAGGTTTTAATCAGTGTATTCATAGTATTTGAAAATGCTGATGCTAATTTGTAACTGCGTTCCCACACATGTGCATGAGATTTTAGTAGTAACTGAAATTCAATAGCAAAATGGGTATTTGTGCTGCATTTGATTATATAGTACAATAACTCTATATTTAACAAATTTAAAAGGAAAAGCAAAGTCAACCTGACTATTCATTTCAGTAGGAAGTTTAGTAGTATTGCTGCTGTAAGCACAGGGACAATGATCGTTAACACAATTTCAACACACTTGGTACTATCCGACTTTATACCACAGCTCTGTTGGATTCTCAAATGGGATTGGCCAGAAGGTCTTCATTCATTTTGTCTAATAGCATGGACTGACTAGTTCTTACTGTATTTCAAATGCTAGTTTAATTAATTAGTGCACTTATTCTTGTATGTTATTGTATCTGCATAATCTAATGCTAATATTTTTAAAAAATATTTTTTTAATGTTGTTATTTAACAAGACATACTTCTTGATATGGTGAGGCTTTCTGTTAGATGTTTATTTAACATTTATGGCAGAAGTCTGCAGTGTGAGCATGTTGTAACGTTAAGTACGTTTTCCTCCATGGGAAAGGCAGATGACTTTATGCTTACTGGTTTCTCTGTAGCATGACCGGTTGCTGTAGTAGGACAATAATTCAATTCACGGTGGTAACATCCCTCTGCATTATGGATTGTTTATCTATAATAGCACACCCTGTTATTTTTTAAAATTCTGTACATACCGTGGACAGTTGTGGAGTATTAATGATTTATAATGCCATTTATAATGATTTATAATACTACCACGTGTCACCCAGGAGAGGACGGGTTCCCTTTTGAGTCAGGTATCATCCTTGTCATCTCAGAATTGCCGCATGTCATTGCCACTATCGCCTCTGGCTTTCTCATTAGGGTTCTAAATCTGCATCCTGATTTCTGTAAAGCTGAATTGCGACTATTGTTAAAGGTGCTACACAAATAAAATTGCATTCACACACTTCAGCAAGTTCAATCAATTCTGTTAATGTTTTTTTTTGTTTGTTTGTTTTTATACCGTAGCATTACTGATGAAATTATATACTGGTCAGTGCTTATCTTTCACATGCCTGCATAATGTGGCGCAAACTGCATCTTTGCATTTTTACCTGAATTGCTGAACAAACCCGTTGCTAAGCAACTGCATGCTGTCGATGTGTTGAACTAGGGGTATGGGTTTAATCGACTCAAGATCTTCAGTAGATTGCAAAGGCCATAGGCATATCAGTTAATGTTCTTTCCTGGGAAATGTTTGCCATGTTAGTTTGAGTTCAACCGCATCATGTATGCTATGTTTGATTTAGTTGCTAAGCTACTTGTGGTTTTATTTATTTATTTATTTATTTTGAATGACAGTTTGTTCAGTTGAAATTTTACAGTTGAAGTCTACATCTTTAGATTTTCTATAAGATCGGTTCCAGAAACCAATATCCAGTTCAAAATGTGCATTTTGGTATTTGTTTGAATTATTTTGGTTCAGATTTCAAAAAAAGCACTAATTCAGGCTTAAATTGAGTCATTAGCTGGTGCGTGAAGAGCCCAGCACACAGCCTGGGACAAAGGAACACTGTTGAGTTTGAGTCTTGGCAGCTTCTTAATGGGCTGTTTGTGTTTTTCTAGCTGTCATGGAAACCAAGGCAAATGGTTCGATGGAACCCAAAAGGTATGTACTAAACTGTGTGTCATTCTTTTCTCTATATATATAGCTTCATGAAAATCACCTTTTATTAAACTACTATTTTATTTTGTATTTCATTCTTCCTGCATCTGAGTGATCTTTGAGTGTCATGTCACGTAGATTGAAGATTAAATTAAGAAAATACACAGTTCAACCAACACGTATGTTTTTCATACTTAGAGTAACGACAATTTTTGTGCCTTAACGGTGAACGTCAGCATTGTGACGAATTAATGCAATAGGTGTAATAGTTAATTATTCCTTTTTTTTGTACTAATAACCTGGAAGATATGTAGAAACCAATGCGTTACGCCTAACCTTAGAAAAAATGTATTCAGTTGCTGAGAAAAGTCCAGAAGCTTGTTTGTGTTTGGATGCGCATCCTGTCAGTCATTTACATTTACATTTATCTTTATTCATTTAGCAGACGCTTTTATCCAAAGCAACTTACAAATGAGGAAATACAAGCAAAGTGATATCAAGAGGAGAACAATACAAGTAGTGCTACCATACAAGATCTTTAAATTGAGTTCTAGAAAAGCAAAATGTGCAGAGTAGAGGTGTAAGTGCCAGAGTAAGGTT
This sequence comes from Ictalurus furcatus, assembly GCF_023375685.1. NCBI lineage: Eukaryota > Metazoa > Chordata > Actinopteri > Siluriformes > Ictaluridae > Ictalurus > Ictalurus furcatus. Next base: position 10,779,496 of record NC_071264.1, read on the forward strand.
TTATTTATTTATTTATTTATTTATTTATTTATTTAGGATAATGTGGGGTTGGAGTTTTAGGGGTTAGTTAGGTGTTCACGGAAGAGGTGCGTCTTGAGCTGTTTTTTGAAGATGGTGAGAGATTCTGCGGTCCGGACTGAGGTTGGAAGTTCATTCCACCACTGAGGGACAGTTAGTGTGAAGGTTCTGGAAAGGGACCCTGAGCCACGCTGAGTAGGCACTACTAAGCGTCGGTCATTAATCGATCGCAGATTGCGTGAGGGAACGTAGGCCTTCAGGAGAGAGTTGAGGTAGGAGGGTGCTGTTCCAGACAAGGTCTTGTAGGTGAGCATCAAGGCCTTGAATTTGATGTGGGTGGCTACAGGAAGTCAGTGGAGGGAGATGAAGAGGGGTGTGACATGGGTTCTCTTGGGCTGGTTGAAAACGAGGTGTGCCGCTGCATTCTGAATCATCTGGAGGGGTTTGATGGAGCTGGCCGGGAGGCCCGAGAGTAGTGAGTTACAGTAGTCCAGTTTCGATATGAAAAGAACCTGAACTAGTAGCTGTGTAGCCTGTTCTGTGAGATAGGATCTGATTTTCTTGATGTTGTACAGAATGAACCTACAGGACCATGCAGTTGTTGAGATGTGGTCTGTAAAGGTCAAGCTGTCATCAAAAATCACTCCAAGGTTCCTGGCTGTCCTGGTTGGCTTGAGTGTGGTTGAGCCGAACTGTACGGTCATTTGTTAGACACTCTTCTTTAAGGGCCAGCATAGATCCTGGGGATGGTGCGTTATGCAAAATCATTCAATTTGAACCCACCTAAATATTATCTATGAATGAACTTGTACATGGTGACAAACAATATGTTGTGGTATTATTAAATAATTTACACAGGGATTAAACAGATTTGTTTAAAAACACAAGTTTTCTGTTTTTTTCTCACTCTTTCTTGCAGTGTGGTGGAGAATGGGCAGCTTCCAGACCCTGCCCACTGGGCTGTAGCCGACGTAGTCAATTATTTTAAAGCTACTGGATTTGAAGAGCAAGCCAATGCTTTCCAGGATCAGGTAGATTAAATTGCTATACTGGTTTTGTTTTTACGCACTTTAGTTTTATGTTAACACTGTATATGTGTACAGATTTTTTGGGTTACACCTGACATGTCAATTATAAGATGTAAAATACCTCAGAAGACATTTAGACTCAATTTGTAGCTAGAATCTAGCAAGGATCATTTAAAAAAAAAAAAACAAACAAACAAACAAAAAAACCCTTTTAAACAGGTTCCATCGGGTACAATAGCGTTCTTCAGTCTGTACTTATGGGACAGCTTTTAAACTGTACAACTGAGAGTCAGTTCAGTATGTGTCTCAGAGAGTTTCCTGTTTTTTTTAAACACTTAAAGAGTTCATTAAGTAAGAAATAAACATGCATATAGGGGAATTTTATTCCTCTCAGTTTGCCAATGCAATTTTTTATTTATTTATTTAGGAATGAATGACACATTGTACATGTTTATAGATGCATTTAATGTTGCAGAACATCTGTGAAACAAGTTATTTCCTGTTTTTCCCCGCTTACCAGCCCCTCTTTTCTTTCTCTTTCTCTCTCTCTCTCTCTCTCTCTCTCGAGATGTTAATGTGTTACTTAGAAATTGCCCTGAAGATGTTCCCATGTTTAAAGCTTAAGTTACAGCTTTAGCTCTGACGTTTACATGCACCGACCCTCAAGGCTCCTTCCATAAATGCTAAATTAACATTTACTCACAAAGTTTCACCATATCAAAATGTTTTTTTTTTTTTTTAATATATCGATTTATGTCTAGTGTTCTATAGTTGTATGTTGTTACCATAGAAACAAAATATTAGAACTAGTACATTATTATAAACGTGATGTGTCGGTCATATGATACATCGCTATGACATAACAATATGGTTTCTAGTATAACTCTACCTGTTGGGCAGTGTAAGTAATTTGCTAACTTACTAGAAAGCAGTTTGTCAGCTTGCTGTTTATTCCTGTGATTACATTATAAACCATGATAAAAGGTTACACAGTGATCATGATATGAAAATTTTATATTGACACATGTATGAATCTGTATCACCACTGCATGGTGGAATGGGAGATGAGTAAATACAAGGTAATTTCTCTTTAGTAGTTTTGTTTCATATGACTTGAACCTTTTCTCCCTGCAGGAAATCGATGGCAAGTCTCTGTTGTTAATGACTCGGAACGACGTTCTGACTGGACTCTCAATAAAACTGGGTCCGGCACTGAAGATTTATGAGTACCACGTGAAGCCGCTTCAGACCCAGCACTTAAAAAGCAATGCCTCGTAGCACTCCGAACGGGCCCAGCCTTGGAAGACAATCACGCCATGGAACAGCAGGGTAACTGCAGACTGAAGACAAGGCCATGTTCTCATGTGGGTTTTATGCATCCTTGTGGACAAATACAGAAACTTTAATGTGAATTTCTTTCTCGTTCTAAATTAGTTGTACAGGTACAACTGTTTCTTTTTGGTGTGTGCGTGCGCGTGTGTTTGTTGGGTGGGCGGGACATGGGGTTGTTGGACTGGTGTTATGACTGAAGTTTGTTTTTAAAAATGACCCTTTGCAAACGTAAAAACGGCAAAATATTCATTATTTGCAATTTTTACAAGTTTTTAATGTAAAACATTGTGTGAAAGTATTTGGCACTAAGACAATAAACACTATTGTGTAAGGTGTTGCTAGGTGTAACATGAATTTTCAGAGGCTTTATTGAAAATCAGCTTATTGCGTAATTGGTCTGTATATAAAAAGTGACTAAAGGAGTGGCAGATCAATTCATTTGTTGGTGCTTGCTTCCTGTTCTCCTTAAGGTATTTAAGTCTTTTAATTGTTATAAATAAGATACAGCACACATGATGGTGTTTGCCTGTGAAAACTAACCATGCTGCAGCTGTATGTGTTTTTATTAAAGATTTATTGAAAACATACTTAACTAAGGACTTTTAAGCAGTGTAACTGGTAGCTAGAGCCTGGTGTCTGATTCAAACCAGGCTCCTTTTGTGTTTAACTGGGTTACTTACATTACAAGACAATTACACATATATAATTGCTTACTGATTCATTTTTCGACACGAGGATTACAAAATAACTCTTTTTGAATGACTAATTTCTGAAGCTGTTCTTTGACTCATCTTGATGGATTGGAAATTGGCGGTGTGTCTGATGTCAGTGCTTATGTAGTTATGTTCATTTATACAAGGTGTCTTTTTAACAGAATCCCTTCAACCATCTGTCTTGCAATAGAGGATTCACTGAATGTATGATGTTTGCAATAACTTGTGCTTGAATGAAAAAAGGCACTGACTCAACCATAATCCTAGTTACCATTCCAGTGAGGAACGGATCACAACCCGAATGACTAATTATTATAAAAGTTGTATGCAAGTTCCATGACTGGATGCCCAAATTAGTTCTTATATCACTGTATTTTGCTCATTTTGGGGAATAATTGTTCTATTTTCCAACACCATCTGCAATAATACAGCATTGTATAAGGAATGAAAGGAATCCATACAAGATTTAATCTGTTTGTTACAAATACATTTAGATCTAATTTCACATACCTTCAATTAGTGATCCAGATATTTCTTTAAACAAACAAACAAACAAAAAAAAAACAACAACAACTCACAAATGTGTTTTAAATCACTATTAACCCTGCACAACATTGTGTAATGGTGTATATGTATACATGTTCCCATTCAATTTATTTATTAAAGCTCTTATTTATTAAATGTGAGTAGTATTTTTTGCGCCATTGCATTCAGAGCCACACTGACCAATTCAGGTCTTTTAAAAATTAACTTGTGTATATTTTTAGCTTTTACTTGTGTTCTGTAACTCCACTTGTGAAATTTGAATACATGGGGTTAATTTTTTTGTTGACTTGTTTTTACTGCGGTTTATTAAAGTCTGTTTAAGACGGCCTTGTTTGTGGATTCCTCATTTTTCTGAACAGTTTCACAGTTTGGCTTGTGGTGTCCTGCATATAGTTCCTGTAATGTTGCCTGCTGGATTATCAAGAGGTAGAAGGACCTGAAAGAGGAAAAAAAGGGAAGCCTTGAAGTATTATGACACTTAAATGATTTCAAGGAGTCTTAAGATTTTGTCCTACTGAATAGCAAGTTGTGAATCCAAGTCTCAGGCCTGCCAGGGAAGACACTATCGTATGCTTGTGATCTTTCGGATTGTAACTCGATTGCCATTTAAAAATAAATAAATAGCTAAACAAAGTGAACCAAATTATGATATTATTACGGGTTTGTTCTTTTTTCCCTTAACAGTGGCTGATGTTTCATGAAATGTTACTCTACCTTCTAATTAACTAAATAACTTGGCATTGTATTTTATAAATAAACAAATAAATAAATGCAGCTATTTAAATCTTTGTTAAATTGCTAACACATTACGAATATCATTGTACCTGATTTATTGTCAATGTTCCTGATAAGTGATCACCTCCCCTAATACACTTACTACATAAACAACTCACATGACACAATATTCATGCTATTAAACAAATGTTGGAGTTTTCTGTGAAAGTATTTTGATTAAAGTATACTGCAAGAGTAATGCCATTGCCTACATCTAAACAAATAAACAAATAAATAAATAGGTCATACATGCCAGTCAGCCCATTTGTGAATGGCAAATCATTACTTTGTTCAGTTCCTTGTGTCACTCGGTTATAAAAGAAAAAATAAATAAATAAATAAAATATATATATATATATATATATATATATATATATATATATATACACACAAATATAAAAAACTAAAAACAGGCAGCATGGTTTTTGCAAGAACTCATTTCATCCTTTGTTTTTCATTGTAGAATGTGTTTTATATTTGAATAGATTGGATAATAACCCATTTTTATTGATTTGTGTTTAATGCATAGATTTTAAGCATAATAACCCATAACCCAGGCCAAGCTGGTCAAACTGGTCTACTAATTTATACCAGCTTTTTTATTTCTTGACTAAATTGCTCAATAAATGTGTGATATTTTCTACTTATCTTACTGTTGTGTTATTTCCTTTAAAAAATCACGGATGCATTAGTTATGGTCATTCGGAAACTGTTTCCATAGTAAAAATGGAGACTGTGAATATGCATTGTAATCAGGCAAAAGATTCTCTGACCATAATGGTCTCAAGATTTAACATTATAAGCTTCCCAGACAAAATAATATTTGCATTCACCAACAGCAGTGCCTTATCCAAAAATGTCAGGAAGCTTATAAGCCAATAAATAAAATAGTATTTAGTAGTAACTTAAACATGCTTTATAGAAACCAACCTCATCCTTATTGGAGAGTCCCAGTTTAGTCATGTCAATTGTAAAGTAGTGCTGGTTCGGCATGATGATTTCAATCTCCTCGACCTATGAGACGAGATGAAATAGCTTGACATAAAGGTGCATAACAATGAGTCTGTTTTTTAAACCTAGATTATTAAAATGACTATCAAATCAAATAAATCAGACTGACTTGCCTCTGGCAGTCTCTCAAGAACAAGAATCTGTGTATCGTAGAGTGTCTTCTGAACAGATGGTGAATACTCCCCACGATCGTAGGGGCCAGCAAACTTCTCAATGATGCTGTCCTTCACAGTTTTCCTGCAAAGGCAGCATGCATTACAGATATATCATGCATTTCATAGTATTTTACTTTATCCTAAATTAAATAGCCTTTTATATATATATATATATATATATATATATATATATATATATATATATATATATATACAGTATATTTACCATGCCATGTCAAAGTTTACTTCCTTGTGCTGGTTGTAGCGCCACCTAGCATAAACAGAGGTGCAGAAGACTCTGTCCTTGGCTTCCTGCAGAGTGGTGAAGCGATCTTTCAGGAAGCCCTCGAAACCTGACTGCGTGGTCTTCAGAACCTTCATGTCTTTGATTCCGCTGTGGATCACTGCATTCGCTGAGAAGATGCACAACAGTGGTGACCAATCTTATCCACAAAGGGCTGGTGTGGGTGCAGGTTTTCATTCCAATCAAGCAGGAGCCACACCTGATTCCACCTGTTTATTTAGTTGATCCTAGCTTTCAGTAGACTACCAGGTGTGGCTTCTGCTTGGCTGGAATAAAAAAAAATACTACCCCCCCCCCCACTAGCCCTTTCTGGATAAGGTTGGACAACCCTGATGTTTTGGATGGAGAGGGACCATCCGGCTTTTTATCATCGCTCAGTTCAAAAACCTGCATCTCTGATTGTATGGGGGTGCATTAGTGCCTATGGAATGGGCAGCTTGCACATCTGGAAAGGCACCAGCAGTGCTGAAAGGTATATTCAGGTTTTAGAGCAACATATGCTTCCATCCAGATACCATCCCAGCTTTACTTCTGAGAGACTCTGCCACTCTAAGATACTCTTTTTATACCCAGTCATGTTACTGACCTGTTGCCAATTAACATAATTAGTTGAAAAATGTTCCTCCAGCTGTTTCTTTTTAGTAACACTTACTTTTCAAGCCCCCGTCCCAACTTTTTTGAGACGTGTTCCGGAAATCAAATTCAAAATTACCTTATTTTTTTTCTTAAAATGGTACATTTCCTCAGTTTAAACATTTGATATGTTTTCTATGTTCTATTGTGAATAACATATGGGTTTATGAGATTTGCAAATCATTGCATTGTGTTTTTATTTACATTTTACACAGAGTCCCAACTTTGCTGTCATTATAACTGTTAAATATTTGTTTCCTCTCACCATTTCTGTACTGTTCAACCTCACAGAAGCGCAAAGACTCTGGAGAGAGGATGAATGCATGGGCATGTTCAACTGCATTCTGCAAAAAAAGTCATTATCCTTAGCACTTATTAGAATCATAAAATATAAGGACATGGGAGAGAGACATCTCTATTAGTGATCATTTTTGAGTTAGCAACACCTTTTCGAGTCTCTTCCATGGAGCTTCCTCAATGTTGACCTTTGCTCGTGTGACATGTTTGAATGCTGTCAGGAAATGATTGCAGATGTCCAAGGCAAAGCCCTCAATGGTTTTAACCTGCAGTCAAACCCAGAATGTTTGCCTAATAAGTAATCGGTTATACAATACCCATTTTTGGTATCAAATTAACACCTATACTGCCTGACTTAATGTCTGTAGCAATCTCAAATGTCACAAAAAATTACACCTACTCCTTTTAGCTTAGCCAGGGCATGGACAGTGTTTTTGATGGTGTCGGTTGGAATGATGTCCGAGTTGTCTCCAGTGAGGTAATCTTTCAGAGAGTTTAGCGTAAGCTGCACATCTGCTTTCAGCTCCAATATGTAGTGTTGATTCCTCTCCCTCCGAATATACAGAACTTTAACTTGCTTCTTCCCATAACCTGTCCTCACAAACTCAACATTCTACAAAATAAAACATTTCAGAATGAAACAGTCAGCAATATTTGGTTATGCAGGTTTGAATTCTTTATATCTATAAAGAAATTAAATAAATAAACTGTTTACCTGGTTTGAGGTAGTCATATTTCTCAAATAGGTGCAGTGAGTGTCTGTGCCTTTACCCTCTATTCTTCAACAGGAGCAGGATTTATGAGGACAGACGATTATATTTAGGGGGTGGTATCATTTGTGTATTTTTGCATTTCGCAATGGGTTCAAATAGTCACGTCTATATAGGGGGTTGAACTGTTTTAAACCATGAATTTCTGTTCAGATGGTTTATGTTTCGATGAATTTTACCTTTAGGAAAAAATGAAGAAGAGGAAGACATTTCATTTATAGCATAAATAGCCAAACAGTGTATGTTAAGATATTAAAGGAATGTGATAAATAAATATTCTTTAATAAATTGAATGCCCAGCTGCCAAATTTTCTCAGGCCACTTCCCATCCACAACCTAACTCTCCCCTATCACACAACAGCTACCAACCAGGGAGGACGAAGGCTCACACATGCTTCCTCCAAGATGAGTGAAGCCAGCCAGCCGCATCTTTTTGAACTGCTGCTCATCACAGGACAGTTTAACGCACTCGGAGGAAAGCACTATCTGCGCTCTTGAGCTCACAGTCACCGGCAATTTGCTAGTGTCACTATGACAGACAGGGGAGAGAGAGTATATCATCCCTCTCACCCAGAGAGAATGGTCAATTTCACTCTTCTGACTCACAGCCACAGATTTCCATGGCATCGTGAATGTCCAGCTTTTGACTATATAATCACTTCCAACTTCTTTAACATGCCTTCATCAGCTTTTGCGTGCTCTCAACTTTAATATTAAGTATATTGTTCTCTGTTCAAAAATCATGTTGGGATGCAAACCTATGCTCTGAACTGTATCATATCTGCACTAAAAATGGAATGGCAAAATCTACAATATAATAATCAAACAACCCTGTATGGTAATTTTAGTATATCATGATATACAATTGTGTGGATATTTTACTACTATGTTAGCAGGTTGTTCACTGTGCTTATTGTGCTACTGTATGCTATAAAGTTTATCAAATCTTTTAGCGTATTCCCAAGGTTTTAGTGCACCTGGAACTGTCCTCATAACCATCATACCACAATAACAGTATATCTTTAAATGTATAATATGAAAACCCCTAATAATAACTTCCAGAACTCTGTTCCTTTTCACTGTCATTTGTAAAATTTAGGAAGATTCACAGTGAAATACCTGATCTAGAGTTAACTGTGATATCAATACAATGTAGTAGTGTAAATGTATACTAATATTAATAGATATTAGTATAATTAATATATTTTTAAAAAAAGTAATATTAAAAACCTAGAGTGTGTATGAATCAGAGCTGCCATGTTGAGAGTCATGAGACAAAACTCCCCAGCTTCCTCTTTTAACACCGTACAGCTACGTATAGATACTTTCACTATTGCTAAATGACCAGGAAGACATATGACAACAAGTACATTCTTGTTTCCACATCAGTAGGAACTAGTTAACTTTGTGCCACGGAGGAAAAATGTTTTTGTTTCGACCTTTTCGTTTGATTTTCTTCCAGGTATTCTTCTTCTTAAGTTCATTGTGTGAGGGTGAAATCTCCTGCTTAAATGAAGATGGGCAACCTGTTGACTGGTAGATGGAGTTTAAACTTTTTTAACTTATTTTGTTGTTTACATTTCATACATTTCCAGCTTTATTATTTCAAGCTTTTGTTTCTGGCAGAGCTTTGGCATTTTCTCTTCATTCTTTTCATAATTCAAGGTTCATCATGTACAAATTACCAAAATATAAACAAGGTAATGTGGGAAGTGGAGTTGACTATATGTATTTGGATCCCTCATTACCCAACTGGCAGATGAGTAAATATTTGGTGAATACCAGTGAAGGGGCATTAGGCAAGACACTGAGCCAGCTGTACCAAAGATACATGGTATGACTATATATGTATAATAATTATATACTGTATATATAGTACTGTGCAAAAGTATTTGTCAATGTTTTTTTTTTTTTTTTTTTTTTTTTTTTTTTTTTTTTTACAATTAATTCATTAATTAATTTATTTTAATTTGTTAAAGATTTTTCTTTTTTGACTTCTACATTATTGAATAACATTTTAGATTTCCAAAGCATGAAATTAAATGTCACAGAAAAATGTTTGTATGTCAGTAAAGAAAGCAGCATATTACAGTACTGTACATACACTATAACTGTTCCTCTATGCTGTTTTTATTACAAGTCTGTTCTTCTGTCTCTTCTATATCTTCATGACAAGTATTAGCTGTATGCACAATATTTTTTTGCGTAGACACAAAAACCCCTTTACATGTTTGCCAAATATGTGCACATGTGGGAGAAGACATTGAGAGAAGACATTGAGAGAATGTAATTAAAATTCCCTTTATGTTTCAAGGTCTAATCATTTTAAACACTTTTATTTCACCTTGCTACTCTTAGGTCAAAACACCCTGAATATAAATCCCATAATACAAATAGGATTTGTAAAAAAAAAAAAAAAATCATATTAATTATAGAAACTGAGCTGAGACAGATTCATTTTGAAAGAAAAAAAAAAATCCCCCCCCCCCCTATTTGTATAGAAATCTATGCTTCTTACAAAACCACTAGCATAGACAGCTATGGTCATTTCTAAAATAGTCAGTGTTAGTTTATTAAATACATGAAGCTTTTTTGCTGTGATATCACAGATATACTGTATGACATTAACTGTATCTGATCTTGTCATATGTATTACTACATACTAATGATTTATTGTTTTAATAGTCAAACAGCTCGGCATACATGCTCTACAGTGATGCTCCTCCGGTGCTGAAGTATGAGTATAATTATGGACACACAAAAGGTACTACTGCATTATTTTATACTTTTGCATAGGCCAAATTGAGATATCTCAAAGTTCCAAAAAAAAATCTTATATGGTTTATTTGACATTTACAGTACCAGTGTAGTTCTACTGTTCATGTGATTAATTACATATTTTTTTTTTGCTGCTTTGAAAGAGAGGGGGCCCAGTACAAAGAGCACAACTGATAAGTGCTGTTGACTGAGATTAAGCCCCAACCCCCCATCAAATATCAAAGTTTATCTAGAACAAGCTATTAACAAATGTGAAGCTTTTCTTCCTTTCATCTTACCATTGACCATGGATTATCATCAGAATGGCCATCAAGTCATGTAATTAGAAAGTCATTTTCACATTGAGTAATGCCCTGAGTGACTACTGTGTGCTGTGTTTGCTGTCCAGGGGCACTACTTTTTGACCAGTTTCAAGGATTCTGGTTAACACACAGCATTCCTCACTTTCCACCTTTCCCCGAAATGGGTTTTGGCTATCCCTCCACTGGAAAACTCTACGGCCAGAATATTCAGTGTACAACCTACAATTACAAACAGTTCCAAAAAATATGTAAGCAAACATATCAAGTAATGCATCAAGCCATTAGCAGAACTACTTCTTATATTACCATGAGATTATGGCTGCACACAAACCACTGGCACATTTTTATCATATATTCTGTAATTTGCTTGTTAGCAGTATACAACCCCAATTCCGAAAAAGTTGGGACAGTATGGAAAATGCTAATAAAAACAGAGAGGAATGCTTTGTAAATGTACTTATTTAAAAAAAAAAAACAAAAAAAAACAAACGTATAAAGACATGGTATTTTATGCTTTACCTTCCAACTACATAGTTTTGTTAAGGTAAGCATTTATTTTGAATTTGATGCATGCAACACGTTAGAAAAAAGTTGGGATTTGGGCAATTTAGGATTAATAGTGATGTGACAAGTTGAAATAAGAAGGTGATGTGAAACAGGTGAGGCAATCGTCTAATTATAGTATATAAGGAGCCTCCAAAAAAGGCCTAGTCCTTCAAGAGCAAGGATGGGTCAAGGCCTGCCAATCTGCCAACAGATGTGTCAGTGAATAATCCAACACTTTGAGAGCAACATTCCCCAAAGACAAATCGGCAGGATTTTGGGCATTTCACCTTCTACAGTGCACAATATAATTAAAAGATTCAAGGAATCTGGTCAAGTCTCTGTGCGTAAAGGGCAAAGCCGAAAACCACTTCTGAATGCGCGTGATCTCCGATCCCTCAGACGTCACTGTCTTAAAAACCGTCATGAGTCTGTAATGGATTTCCTGACATGGGCTCGGGAATACTTTGGTAAACCTTTGTCAGTCAACACCATTTGCCGCTGCATCCACAGATGCAAGTTAAGGCTTTACTATGCAAAGCAGAAGCCGTACATCAACACTGTCCAGAAGCACCACTGACTTCTCTGAGCTCGATCTCATCTGAGATGGACAGTAGCACAGTGGAAACATATGCTGCCTTCCAGAGCAGGACAACACCAAACCACATTCTGCCTGGATTACAAGCGTATGGTTGAGTAAGCAGAGAGTGCGGGTGCTAGCATGGCTTGCCTGCAGTCCTGTTTTCAATATAGTACAGGGTGAATTGAATTTTCAAATTACTTTTTTGTTGTGGTTGCATTTTCCATACTGTGCCAACTTTTTCGGAATTGTGGTTGTAAATTAAATGCTGTATATTTATTGCTACATATATATAATTTATGCCACTGATTTTGAATGGTGATGAAACATCTGTTCTATTCTATTTATTTATTTTACCAGCACAGCAACTAGCATATATTAACCCATACACATACAACTGCTCAATGCCATCAGCCTATTACACAGAGATGGCAGAAATGGCACAGATCTGTGCTGGAAAAAGTGTAACTGTGGTCCCCAGGAGAAGGCTTGAAAAGCTGATGTCAGTCAAGGGAGAGACGTTCCTTAGTTTTGCCAAATCACACAGCTATGTTGATGGTAAGAGAATGTTAGTGTTTTAAGATAATTTTGTTATTCTCTACTGAATTTTCTGTGCACTTCCCAATTTTTTTTTAATAGACTGTAATCATTTGGCAAATGTTACCCTACCGTATGTTTTTGCTTATGCCAAAGTTCATCTGCTCTTGAGTAATTATTGACTTTGCTTATGTAAGGGGCAGTATCAATTTTTAGGATGTGCAGTTTAACACGTTTTCTTCACCCTGTGCATGTGCAGTAATTCTGATATTGCCATTAGATACATAGTTTTGGCAATAAATACATGCACTGTAATATTGCTCATTTCACCATTCTGTCTCAATATATGTCTATGTTGCAACTTCCTATGATGTTGTCAATTGATCTTTGCTCATTACCTCTCTGGTGTATTCACTTTCTGTACCAGACATTTATGCTGGCTGGATAGCACAGACACTGAACACAGACTTTCTAGTGGAAACCTGGCAACGGGAAGCCCACCAGCTTCCCTCCAACTGCTCGCTTCCTTACCATGTGATGAATATCAAGAGGGTCTCTCTGTCCGAGCTGGTGACTTTCAGCTCCTATGATGACCACTCCAAGTGGTGTGTCTCTTGGGAACACCAAACCCAGTGGACTTGTCTAGGGGACCTGAACAGAGAGAGCAGACAGGCATGGAGAGGAGGTGGCCTCATCTGTACACCAAATTCAGCCATGTACAAAGCTTTCCGTTCGGCTGTGGCCTGGTATAAAAATTGTTAGAAGCAAGAAGTCTACTGTTATCTACAGGAATGTGCACTAGCTTTTAAATAGTATTTTTTTAATTTTTTTTTTTAGTTTTCGTTGTTGTTGTTAGAATTTTAATGTAGAAAATACAGTCATTAGAAAGAAGCTGAATTGCAGGCATTGTGCAATGTGCTGTAGATGTCGGAGCCACCCATGTGCAGTACACAGTATAAACAATTATTAATAATCAAGTGACCAGTTGAGAGCCTTCCGTGCACCTACAGTGCCACGATCATGGACAGAGCTGTTTGTAGTGCTTATTATTAATTGTGCAAAACCCGCATACCAGCTTCAAAAATAGACCACACTCATCAAACTGGTACACCAACTTTTCCAGCTGGTATGTTATTTTCCAGCTTCCTAATTACTTGTCTAATTTGATGTCAAATAAATGTTTGAGTTTCTCTAACTGCCTCACTCTTGAAATTTATTAGTTTTTTTTTTTTTTTTAAAGATATATTAAAGTATTTTGAGCACAACAAGCCTCATTTTTAAAACAGAAAGGTCAGAAACATTTAAGGATTTATTCTTGAGGAGAATTTGTCAAGTGGAAGTGATTTTTGTGAATTTTTAACACGGTGAATTCATTGGAATTGATTTCTAATAAATTCGTTAGTGTGTTCCATAGGGTTAATGTCTTCATTTTTTATTCCAAAACAATAGAAAATACTACAAAATAAATCCTTTGTAGAAAATACTGTATAGACACGCTTATGAAAGCCAGATCTCTGCCTATACCCCAGCTTTAGCTAGGCGGCGCGAGCAGAAACACAGACAAGTTAAAATAACACACATCGAGCATTTCCGGCCAACCCGGAAACTCTCAGTGAACACACGTGCGTTCGCAAACGCTTAATAACAGCCACAACATGGATTTCGTTGAGGTACCAGTGTCCGAAGATGTGCTTAGTGCTAATGGTAAAGTTAAAAAACAAAAGAAACAAAAGAAACAAAAGAAAAGTGACGAGAAAGCGACTGAAAATGTCCCAGCAGAGTCTGAACCCGCAGAGCCGTCAGGCTCCTCATTACCTCCTACATTCAGCTTGTCGGAAATAAAAAATAAACAGCGAAGACACCTTATGTTTATGAAGTTCAAGCAAGAGAAAAGAAAGGTAAGTGTAAAAATAAAATAAAAAAATAATAATGAATAATACAGCTTGAATCCCGAGTGTCTTTGTATCAATGGACCAGACCGCACAAAGGGAACCAAAAATGACAAAAATGTGATGTGCTCTGACTATTTGGACCGGAAAACAAAAAATGTAAAATAGATCTGGATGAGATACTCAAAAGTACTTCTGATATAAAATGATCCAATTGTTTGTTTAATGCCTGTTCCATGTTTTCAGTTTGTTTGTTTGTATTTTTCTGTCCCATGTAACTGTCCAAAAACTTGAGATCCAGCTGTGAGAAAAGCACACTTAGCTAGCAAGATTTTAGACATCTTTAGGTAGATTGTCTGCATTCACTGCTGTTTTTTTTTACACACTGGTTCCTTAGCCAACATGATATTTTCAGGTAGAGTATAATGCAAAGCATATTATTGTCAGGGAAAAAAAACACAATTATGGTCAAAACCAGATATTTATTATAGTTTGATCTGTTTTGTAGAATTCAGTCATAGCAAATTCTGGCAGGTTTTTCTGGACATACAATAATTACATTTAATTTCTCTGAATGTCTACTCACAGTTGCAACTGACTAATGCAGCTGTTTGGTGATCATTAAAAATTGGGTGGTCTGACACCAAAGGTGCCATGCTCAGAGTTATTTAACACAGCTAGATATAAATATAAGGAAATGAAAGCTGAAATTACGATCTGTTGTAATATTCATCGTTTAATCTCAAGCCCAAATGTCTTTGGTGTATATAGCAAAAAACAAATGAATTAGCCTTGTTATTCCAATACTTTTGGAGGAGACTGTATGTTTTAAATAATACACAATTTGAACCCTGGATAATTGGCAAGGGATGGTGCATCACCTGGATTACCTTCTTGTGTCAAAATGTGGCTATTGTTCCCTGGAACCTTCTTGTCTAGTTTCTGTTAGGTTGACCAACGTTACATTTGCAAATAGTGTTGTGTTGTATTTTGGCATAGGTTATCCAGATGATTCTTACCGTCCCTGGGCATGGGAATGTCATGAATATATGTCAATATATATTGTGTATAATCATGAATATATGTCAGTGCTGGGAATATAGTCTTTACACTGCATCTCATTATGGGGTCCTGTAGTACCAATCACAAATAAGCTGCCAAGGCCTGATGCGAACTAAAAAGCAAAACCCAAAATACTTTAAAATAAATAAATGAATTAAAGAACACAAACAAACTGTTTAGATTTAGCCATTAGATGTTATTCCCTAATTAAATCATTGGGCATTCATTCTGATGCTCCTGACTCTGATGCTCATACTGTCATACACTATTTTAAAGCCCAGCATCATATCCAGTATTGCAGAATTCGTTTTAATGTGGTGTGAGTGAACGAATCTCGGAACACAGTTTGACCCATTCACATCGTTCAACGCTGTCCACAGGCTATAAATTACATTTGCAGTACTACACCATTAACTACGAAAGTAAAGAAGTCATTAGACTATTCCAAGGATGTACCAGTTCTCAAAATGTGCACATGTGGACGACCTGGCAACTCATTGATCTTGAAACTGAGACTGCATAGTATTCAAGCTCATGTCCATCTATTAACATGTTGTCTTGTATCAGAACCTATCACTGTGGTCAGTGTAATGATGAATTTTAATGAATCCAGCAAATATTGTATTTTCTTCCACCTCAGCAAAAATTGCAGTTGAGAAAGAAAAGAAAAAAGGAGAGAGAAGCACTTGGTGACAAGGTATGTGGTGGTTAATCTTCAAGCTCTTGTGCAGGTAAATTCCACTAATCCTATTTTCCATTTAAAGTCACTGACTACAAATGCAAATATTTACTTGTTTTTTTTTTTTTTTGGTCATATGCAAACATGTAGGCACCACCGAAAGAAGTTCCAAAGACTATTGAAAATCAGAGAATACACGATGAGACAACAGTAGACCCAGAGGATGAGGAGGTATGAATGTCTCCTGTGATGGATATGAGTAAATAAAATTGCCATTGTATTTTTCCTTATGCTGTTAATTTAATGAACATGTTCATGCCCACAGGTGGCTTTTGATGAAGGCACAGATGAGTTCTCAGCATACTTCAACAAACTGATAAACCCTAAAGTTCTCATCACTACCTCAGACAGACCAAGAGGGGTAAGCTCGTTATTGCTATTACCATTACAGTATTATCACTGTAATATTTGTGAGTGTATTTAACTTCTTTATATTTATCTGACACATTCATATGTTGACATATACACACACTGGCCACTTTAGGAATACCATACTAATACTGGGTAGGACCCACTTTGCTCTCAGAACAATCTTAATTCTTACTCTCATGACCTTAAACTAGGTGTTTGAGATTCTGGTCCTTGTGGGGAGAATACATGATCCTGTGCATTCTTGCATGTTTAATGTGTTGTACTAACACGCATCATTCTGCCTATTTATTTCAGAGAACTGTAAGGTTTTGTGAGCAGCTAGCAACAGTCATACCGAATGCACATGTGTACTACAGAAGAGGTCTTGCTCTGAAGAGGATCATTCCTCAGTGTGTATCACGTGATTTCACCTACCTCATGGTCATCAATGAGGACCGAAAAGTGCCAAGTATCCTTTATCTGGGGAGCGTTCAGGTTCTTCTCTATTGGTTTATAACTTTCATTGAAATTATACTAGCTTGTCTACATAGTTATGTTGTGGTACATAAGAAAAAACACACTTGTGACTGTATTCCTTAACCCGAAACTGTCAAAGATGGTATGGTTCTCTGTCACCTTCCTGATGGACCAACTGCACATTTTAAAGTCAGTAGTGTTCGACTCCGAAAAGAGATGAAGGTTTGTAACACTTTCTAACTTTTGTGCCAAAGCGCAGTGCATACATAGTGTTGTTTTATTTCCCCTCCCACCCCATGCATTTTTCCAATTTCGTACTCTTCTTGATGAGGTAAAACTGCTAAAATATTTATAAACCGAACACACGAGTGCCCAAATACAAGTTAATCAAAACAGTTTAGAAATAAGATTTTCTCTTATTTTTAAAGGCTACTCTCTTTTAGTACATTTTCTATTGCGCCACCCTGGATCTTATTTTTGTGGCCATGATGTATGCTATACCAGCATGGATAATGGGGTTAACTACTCTTAACTTTGTGCTTAATTACACTATATTATTATAGAATTATGCTGTATATTCACTACCACACCTTTGACTCTTTCGTTACTGTACAGAGA
Source organism: Ictalurus furcatus (assembly GCF_023375685.1). Classification (NCBI taxonomy): domain Eukaryota; kingdom Metazoa; phylum Chordata; class Actinopteri; order Siluriformes; family Ictaluridae; genus Ictalurus; species Ictalurus furcatus. Next base: position 10,796,953 of record NC_071264.1, read on the forward strand.
AAAGGAAAGGCACCAACAGAACACCATCCAGAGGTCATTCTGAATAACTTCACCACTAGACTGGGCCACAGCATCGGCCGTTTGTTTGCTGCACTATTTCCTCAGGATCCACAGTTTGTAGGTAGACAGGTTGCCACTTTCCACAACCAGCGAGACTTCATCTTCTTCAGGTTTCACAGGTATAGAAACCTCCTGATGTTAAGTAACTGTGTGGATGAGTGTGCGATTTATGTTTCCCTTTGAAGGTTGTTAATTTTAAAGAGAAGAATTAAGATGCATTGACCTTGCATGATTTCATTTCACTGTTACTTCACAGTAGGCTTGCTGCGATAGTCGGTGATCCCGGTGTTTAGTATAGTAATAGAAATAATTTTATAGTATAGAATACTATTTTTAGTAATAGAAATCATTTAGTAATAGTAATAGAAATCATTTAGTTAGAGAATGGACACTACAATTAAAAACCGAACGCGTCTTCTCAATTCAGCGTGAGCCGAACGAGTCATAGTCGCAGCACAGATCACATTTCATTGATCGCGTGACGAGTGTGAGGTGAGCTGACTGACAAGACGACGGCGGAAGATTTGGTTTCAAAATTTCTGTGTTTAATATAAGCGAGTTTGGCATTGTACTGTTTTGTTTTTCTTGTGTTTTTCATTACGAATAATAATGAACCCACCATTCAAGTGATTTCTGCCCCCGAATTGCTTCTGATTCGATAGTGAAATGCACACGGGCATTCATAAGCAATTTAAAAACGGCGATACCGGTATTACCGGTGTTGTCACACGTCGATTATCCGATGGGAAAATTTCCTCACCATCACATCCCTACTTCACAATAGTAAGGGAAAAAGTGACTGAATGCAGCAGAAAGATCAAACATGCAAAATTCTTTCAGAATTAAGACACAAATTAATAGATTTGGTAGATTTTATGGAATACTACATTTTTATATTGTGTGTGTGTGTGTGTTTTATACTCTGTTCTACTTGCATTTTTCTGTTGTAGTGTGTTGTCACATTAAAGAACATGCCTGTGTCACTAATGCTAACTCATGTCTAGGTAGTGTTCTTATTACAGGGTTTGCCATTTTAAACTTGAAAGCCTATTCTGCTCAAATTGATCAATTGGATTTTTTTAAATTCATTTATTTATTTATTTATTTTTGCTAAAGATGAAATTACACGAAAATATTTCCAACATAAAGAATTTTCTTTGCTAACCTGAAAATATTTATACATCACATTAGAAGGATGCTGCATGCAAAGGGCTTTTGATATTTCCATGAGTGATTTGTATTGCCATTTTTCTATAATGGTTTTGTTAAAATATATTATGTACACATTTTAAAATAAAGTGTAAGGTTTGCTGTATATTGTTATAACAGCTAATTAGCCTATTTCTATGTAGACTGTTACTAAGGTACTAAATAGTCATGTACATGTGGCAAACATGTTTGTTTTCTCAAGGCCATTTCTTATTTGAATGAATTTTACATATTACATATTGTACGATGACCTTTTCTGCATCTTGTGTAGGTACATCTTCAAGAATGAGAAAAAAGTGGGTATTCAGGAACTAGGGCCCCGGTTCACTCTTAAGCTGCGCTCTCTGCAGAAAGGGACATTTGACTCCAAGTTTGGGGAGTATGAATGGGTTCATAAGGTGAGTTTGGATGCTTTTTGTAAGCTTAGTTGTGTTTCGGTTTGTCATATGTTTTGCTAAGAATCATATAGTTTTAGAAGCTTTTAATAAATAAAATAAAAAAAACCCTCTGCTATTTGTGTTTCAGCGCCATGAAATGGACACCAGCAGAAGAAAATTCCATCTCTGAAGACAGTGGGGAGTAAAATGTCACCCTGATGAGATGATCTTTAAAGTGCAGCCAGTTGAATTGTTGCTATTGTAAAAATGTGTATCAATTAAATCAGTTCTGATCATCGGTCCAAATGGAGATTTATACATTGGATGAATTAGAAGAGGGGTCTTGGATTTTGATGGCAAAATGTGTCTCAGATGTGCAGCCCATCACTGTGATGTATATCATAATGTGTTGTGGTGTTTACTACCTACATGTTAAGGAGGAATGTTTCTATTATATTCTAAACAAGCTTGGCTTACTCTCTTGTCAGAACTGACTGAAACCCATTTTTAATGATGTTCATAATTTGTGACACATACATTCATCAGTTTAGGACCTTCATCTTCAATGACCCATTTAAAACTATTTATTTGTGGCGTAATTACTTGTGTCAAGAAATCAAATTTCAAAAATAGGACAAACAAATCTCTAAATTCTTCAACATATTCTAATATTGTGTGTACAGAGTAGACAAAGTAAAATTAACTACATAAGATGTTGGCATAAATAACATTCTGTATCTTTTTTTTTTTTTACATTAATAAGAGTCACAGGGTTTTTCAATGGTAAACCCCCCCCCCCCCCAAAAACCTTCTATTTTCTCAATTCATGTTCTGTAATGTAGTATAATCAGAAACATTGGAAAACATCACAAACAAGCCCCCGAGGTAGAAATCCAGCACTGTCCGCATGGTCTGTGACTTCTCCTCGGCTACAGTTCTGATGCATACCTGTAGTCTCAACCAGATGCCCTGTGAACCTTTCTGTCTGTCTCCTGTTTGGATCAGTAATAATGTGTAGAACACATTATCTGTTCAATCCAAAGAAAGTTTATTATAATATTAAGATACAATAATATTAATGATTTAACTAAATCTTTATTTATATAGCATTTTTCATACAAGTGGTAGCAATAATTTCTGTATGATTAATCTATCAAAATTAAATTCTTCAAAAGTAAAAATTATAGTATGAGCAAAAGGTAATCTTATACACTATATGACCAGAAGTATGTAGACACCTGGCCATCAAACCCATATGGGTCTTCCTTAAACTTTTGCCACAAAGTTTGAAATAGACAGTAGTTTAGGATGTTTTTTTATATGCGGTACAACCCCTGGATATTCACCTGGCCTTTTCACCTGGTCTCTAAGCTCAGACACTGTCCTTTACAACACTGACTCTCAGACATGTTACCCTCCTAGACCCATTTTTGCACCTGGCCAGACAAAAGAACCTACTAAATTCCCACTAATCAAACAAGAGCCCCCAGCAGTATGTCCTAGCCCTAAGTTTAGAAAAAGAGAGTAGCTTCAGTTTCTTGGAGGAGAGGGAGGAAGACTCCTGGGATGTGAAGACTCCATGTGGATCGAAGCTCCAAAAATGTTAGAATGTCCAAGAGGAGTTTGTGGCAAAGCAGCATGGTAACACTTTATGTTCAAGAAGAAGCTATTCTTTTGTAAACTCTAGCTGTACTCTTATATTAAGCTGCTTTATGTTGTCTTAAATTTGTCTTTACTATCATATGTTATCCAAAATCTGTAGGTAAAAATGACATAATGCAGTATAAATATTTTTAATATTTATCCCCATCAAACAATCTCCAAATGAAATGGAGAAAAATGAGATAATGCCTTGTTACAAGAGAAATTTGACCAGAGATACTGGAGTACCAGATATGCAGGAGGGTCCAGATACTGGGTTATTCCACTCTCAAGGAAGATAATATTGTAAAAGGTGGAGTTGTTATGAAAATATGCTTTATTTATAAAATATGCTGTCTCCAATGTTGAAGCTACCCAGAAAGAAACCAGGTGATGAGGTAAGGTTGGGAATCATATTCGTCTTCTTCAATTCAAGCCACAATGAACATTCATGAACACATTTCTGAATAGTTCTCCTAGAAGACCTGGGAAGTCTTGTACTCATAAATGCCTGATCCTTGTTAAAACACTATGACCTTTAGGGACTGGCTAAAATTCCAGCAGGGGTGCTTTCCTGTCCAGTGTGCAGTGAAGATGTATAGAAAGGCTTTATTGCAGAAAGTGCCTCGTTTTCTTCTTTCCACAACAGGTCCATGTGAGTGGAGCTGAAACTATATATGTTTCTGTTTTGTTTGATTCAGCTCCTAGTGCCCTTTCTCAGCCTCCGCATGAGCAAAAGACCACTCCTAAACTTTCAATTAACAGTGAGATGTTACAACAATCTTAACTTCTAGTGCAACAGAATATAAAGATAACTAGTGATGAATAAATTAAATATGGTTACTTACCTAGGGGATGAACTGCTGAAGGAAATTAGACTGGTCCAAGAAGAAAGAAAAAAGCTAGAAAAAACAAGACAAATGCTTCTGAGAAAGGGAAAAGAACTGCTAGCTTTGAATAGACACTGTAGGAACCAAGGTATGCACTAGTTGTAAAATGTTAAGATTTTATTTTATTTTAGTGAAAGGTATGCACTAGCTGAATTTGTAAATAACATACTTTGACTTGAACTTAAAAGGGCTATTCTCCAAACAACGAACACCCTAGCACGAGACAACGGGAAGAGAAGGTATTTTGACACCAAAAAGGCCACAGAATCACTGAAAGAAACCTTGAAAAGCCTTTGCCAGGAACTCGAGACATTTTACAACAAATTGTTTCAGCAGCTGCAAGCCAGAGATGTAAGGAACAAACAAAGATCAGCAGGGAAACTGTCAAGTATAAAGGTTATCGTTTCCACTTGCTCAGTGAAAAACTAATGGGAAAACTGTAGGTTGTCTTACAGTAGAGGGAGACAAACATCCACTTCTGAGTAAAATGTTAAACTGTGTTTAACTTTCTTAAATACCAATAATTTGCAGTGACAGTAATTAAACCAGAAGAAAAAAAAAAAGCTGATACTACCATGGAAAGAAAAAAATCTTGCTACACATGAAAAATATGAAGCCGTTAGTTAGCTAGCCAGCCAGCTTACTAATATACAGAACCAACTAATTAATGAGATAAATTGCAATAAATATTAAGAGCATCTAAGATCTATTACAAGTTTATAAATGTATTAGTTTATAAACTCTGAACCTGTTTCAAATGTTTCTATAGATATAAATAAAACGAAGAGGGATGCAGTTTTACAAAGGGAAAACGTGGTCTTTTTATACCCTGTTCAATTGAGCCCTTTGTGTGTATAACTTTAAATTCATTACCACAGTCCAGACCTGGACCAATAACTAAAGTACTAATTTTCTCTTTCACAGAATGACCTGAGAATCCAGATTATGACTGAAAGCTGCAAAATAGAGAGCCTGAAGAAAAACACTGATGATGCCAAAATGAAACTTGACACACAAATTATGGTATGTAAATTAAGCACATTATCCACACAGATTTGTCCCTCTATAAAAAGGAATGAATGAATAAATAAATCAAACAAACAGTATACTTTCTGTTCTGCTAATTTTAACTGAGGATTCAGGCTGCCATGGAGCTTCAAGCCTTGAAAGCAGAACTAATGCAGAAAAAGTCTCAGTGCTCATTCGTGGAGCCTCTCACAGGCTCTGCTGACCTTGGGTAACCTCTAGAGTCACTTCAGCAACTTCCTAAATTTAAAATGGATTGTATTCCATTAGTACTCTAGTAGCTATTTGTGAATACGTTCTCTTAAACTTTATTCAGGCAAACAATCAAATCTAACCGACTGCAACATACCCACACACAGTGTGGGATCCAGTTTCTGTGCAATCTTTCTGGATGCCAACTAGAATAGGCTTTTTCGTCACACTAAAGATAATTAAATGGGAATAAAGAAAGTATACAGTATGGCTGCTGTTTAATGTTCAGTCCTCTACAATTGAATACGTCTTTAAAACCTATGATTTTTTTTTTAATTCAAAGATTTAAGATCACACTGTCAATCATATCCATTTAAAAACAAAATAAGGGTAAAAATTGATTGTGTCATTTAAAAGGCTGGGAATGTCTTTTTTACTAACAATTTTAAAACACTGAAGTCAAGTATTACATCGTGTATTTTATTAGACTTGGGAAAATTGTTCTACTGATTAGGAGAAACAGTTGTAGTCTCAGGAGTCAGTCATAGATGGTGCATGTTTTGGGATGAGCGCATTCCACATTTCAGCACTTTGCTGACGGGCAACAGGGTCATCTCTGTAGTCAAGGAGATTTCCGTTCCACATGCCGATTCCTCTCAAACTCCGCTGTCCTACGTAAGAAGCTTTCAATGAAATGCTCTCTGGATCATCATACCACACCTGGTGAATGTTCCCCTTACCATCCTGTAGAATGTGAGTTGAGAAGCAATTTGTTAATGTGATAGGCCATTAAAATGACATTCAAAATACTGTTCAATGTGATTTTGTATTGCTGCAGTAGACCTGGTAATTATAGTAGGGAGCTTGTTGGATTTCATCCCAGAGCCTCCCAGATGTAGAGCTACTGATTTGTTTCATCATAGTGCTGTAAGGGATTTGCTTTCCAGATGCATCACTGCAAGGTGCTCCTCTAAAAGGCACTTTAGGAATTGTACAGATGCCCTCCTATGAGACAGCAATAGAGTTCAAGAAGTTATTTACATATGCGTTGCACTTGCATATTCAAAAAAGCTGAACAGAGCGGAACCTAAAAATAAATAGTATGTTTAAATACAACGTTATTGTATGTGCATGAACTGTTCAGCCAGTTATGAAAGAAAAGACCTGCCCAAAGGCCAATCAAAACTCTAGAATGACAATAATCAAAGGAAAATGAATAACCTCATCCTGTCTGGCATTACGTGGCATTTATACCACAGCCGTGTTGAATACTTGAGTTTGACTGGTCAGAAGGCATGGATTAATTTTCCACAGCAGCACAGGACTGACAGTGCTGGTTGTAATATAAGAATATTAATGCACTTATTCTATTACATTCTAAGTGCAGACCATATTATGCCATTATTTTGGTCATAACTTATTCACAGGGACTTGTATAGTGGATGCTCCACATAATCGAAGCCAAATAGTAACTGGATAAATAAATGTGTTATTTAACAAAGAAAAAAAGTATAATGGTTGATATGGTTAAGCGTTCTGTAAGGATGTGTTCATATTGGATTTACTGAAGGAGTCTTGGCTGTTAGTTTTCCACTAAGAGACAGAGGACTTCGTGCCTTCTGGTTTCTCTAATATGACTTCATTTTTGCAGACAAAACAGTGGGCAACAGACAGTCTTCATTTCAATTTTTTTTTTTATTTTTTATTTTTTTTTTTTTACCTGAGACAAGTTCAGACACTGGTAGTCATAACCATACCATGGAACTCCCATCACCAGTTTATTTGAATCGATTTTCATCCCCATGTATTGATCATATGCTGGAAGACAAAGCAGCACAAAATAATGAATAAGGTTCTGCAGTTACCAGGCATTATTCAAAAAAACTGTATTTCTTACCTGCCAGGGTTTGATTTAAAGGTGCATTTGCCATTGCAATGCAGTCCCCCCAGATCTGACTCTGCTCATCATAAGACATGACAAAAACCAGGTCGCAGGAATCTGCAATCGCTTTGTAGTCATAGCAGCGCTCATCAATGCACTTAGGCGACCAAGCCACATCAAATGATACCTATTATTTATCATCAGCAAGACTAGATGTTAGCTGTTGAAATTATAGCTGATAGGGACATGCCTTTTGTGATTTATTTAGCATTCTACCTGAGAACCCTGAATTTCTTTATGGAATGTTTCTGTGGTCTCCCTGACAAGGGCAGTCAAAGCGTAGTACTCAGGGGAAGACTCCTCAACAGCCTGCTCAATGTCAAGGTTTATACCATCCATGAACTGGCTTTTAGCCAAATTGACTTTTTCTGTGATCCAAGCTGTCCTTTTGCCAACATCCACCATATCCGAGAGGGGTACAACACCTGTGAAAGAAAGTTTAAAAACACTTTTACTCAATGCCTAGAACATTTATTTATGCTGCAGATTGTGTTCAAATAAACCATCGCTTGCACATTTACAAAAAGCGCTACCTTTCAGACCAACACGTGCCCCTTTAGAATGAGCATAGCACATTAGCTCAGCATCATATTTTCCAAAAGTAGCAACTGTCGTCACATGGGACCAGTCATAAAATTTCCAGCCTTTACCCCCAACATCAAATACGAATACCTGCAGAAGAAAAAAGAAAATATGTATAAAAACTGGAGTGGAGGTATTTGACATTCCTTAAGCCACACAAGCATTGACTATTCTTTTAATGTCAAGACTTTTATAAAACACTGCTGATATTTATAGCGTGCTCACATGATGTCGGAATTACAGCAATTCTGAGCTTCTACCTTGTTAAAAGCGGGCACATTTTCAAACTGGCATTTACCAGATGTGAATTTTCTCAAACCTCCGACAGTGAAATGGGAGAACAAGCATTATTAAAACATACCCGTTTGCATATTTGTGCACACAGTGCATGGCATTCCCCCCCCTCCCCTCACAATGTGTTAGTAATTAGTTTGAGTTGATTGATTTATGGCTTTAAGACAATCCTAAAGCCTTGTGAAGAATATACTTGTGAATGGCCTCAAAATTGCCATATGATCTGTACAGTTATATTGATAAATGTGATGTGCTCATGCATTTCTGTTGAATGAAGGACAGTAGAATTAAGCAATGATAGCAAAAAATGTATTTAATTCTTTATGGCACAATCCATCATCAGCTAATCTTGCCACATATTAATAACAGTACCATAAAACACCTTTATAACCATTCCACTGAAAATTATGAAAAGAAAAAAAAAAAATAGAAATGTGTCTCGAGTTGAGCTTTAAATATGTCAAAGGTCTGAACTTCCCTAATTTCGAGGGGAAGAGAGTTCCAAAGGAAGGAGCATAGACAGAAAAAGCCCTGTCACACACAGATCTTAATCGGGTTTGTGGAACAGTTAACAAATTAAACTGTGAGGAGCGCAGTCAGATTTGGGGTGTAAGGATTTAACAAAGCAGATAAGTAGTGAGGAGCCAAGCCATGTAATGCTTTGTATGTCAGAATTATGATTTTAAAATTGACACAGAACCTGACAAGGGGCCAGGAGTCAGTGTAAGGACTCCAGAACAGGAGTAATATGATTACATGTCCTGGTCGCAGTCAGTATCCAGGCAGCAGAGTTTTGTACATATTGGAGCTGATAGAGTGTGAATATTGAAACTCCAGCTAAA
>NC_071264.1:11476007-11556007 GCF_023375685.1 Ictalurus furcatus
AACCGCTTGGTAAGGAGAATACACTCAATACTACGCCAAAGACACGAGCGGTTTACATGACAAACGTAATCAGGGGTGAAACACAGGACAGCTGAAAACAACGATGAACACATACGGGAAACACAAATGACAATACAGATGCAGAGACAGGACATAAACCATAACAAAAGCATGTGTGCAAAGTAAACAAAGTCAATGTCACTGAAGACCCAAAAGTGTGCATTCAGTAAGAGCTTGCGCACCGGGCTCACGCTTCGAGCTCACGCAACGAGCTTGCGCTTCAGTTTTCCGAGCATGCTGCAATACTGCAGCGCTAGCTCGAGGGGAAATTGTGACAGTTTGGAGTAATATTAATGATTAAATTGGGCTTCATTCAGTGACATACATAAGAACTCGTATCTCCACATTTCGTCATTTAAAAAAAGTATATTATGCAGTTTATGGTATGTAGTAGTTTTTGTTCTAGTTATATTATATTATAATCCGTCTCTCTGACTGTGCACCCGAGTCTTTATAATCTCCCCTCCCCAGTGTGAGTATTCTCAATGTTCTGTCACTGCAAATACCCTGTTACAACTACACTAATTAGCACATTCTCTTCCCAAAAGTCATTAGAAATGAGCATTTAAGTGTTTAAAAAAATATATATTTTGGGGGGAGCATGCCCCCAAACCCCCCTACCATTTCAGGGTCATCATCCCCCCATTTCAAATAATATTTCAAATAATCTAAAGCATATCAGAACACAACATGCCAAACCTTGAGGCAGATGAGCTACAACATTGGTTTTCTCTCCAGTCAGCCAAGAACAAAAACCTAAATTTATAGTGGGCACAGGCTCACCCAAACTGGACAACTGAAGATTGGAAAAAGACCAAGTGTATTTTTATTCAGCCAAGTACATTATGTAGGACTAAAAACAGATTGACCTTAATTAGGTTGATATGAACCTAATTAGTTTCTCCACAATTCTACAAGCCAAATAAAAAACAAAATCTATTTATGGAAGTGAACCATGTGTACTATCATGTAAGCAGGGTGAAGATTGCAGTTAAAGGTTTTATTAAGAGGCAGGCAGACAAATCCAAAACGAAAAAAACGTAGTCACAAACAGGCACAGGGTCAGGCGATGAGCAAACAGGCAAAAATTAGGCATAGACAAAAATCACTAACAAGGTGAAGGAAAATAGGATCAAAAACCAGGAAGAGCTAGACACAAAACAAAACAGCTTGGTAAGGAGGTTCAGGCGGGAAAACACTAAACAATACTGTGTGTCGTACAAAGACACACAAGGGGTTAAAATACACAAACTAATCAAATGGGAAACAGAAACAGCTGATAACAATGATGTCACAATTGGATGACAACCAATGATGACACAATTAGGAGACAGGACATAAACCAAAACAAAACATAAGTGTCAAAGTAAAAAAAGTGAAAGTCAACCCGGAAGTGCGTGCTGTCGTGCTTCAGGCAGTTCATGCGCTCCGAATGCTCCGACAATCAGCACAAGGGGAAATCCATGACATGTACACACTTGCACTCATCATTTTGTTTTAAAAGTTTCAGTTTTCATTATTATTGAAACTACTACATTATTGTTATTTTAATTTCTTTCAGAACATTTGGCTTATCAATTCAAGGCCAACCTCTCAACCCTCTGCTCTCACTATCAGTAGGCATTGCATAATATTAATAACAAAAAAACAAAAAAAACTTGATCATGTGCCACAGTTGTAATTAATCTGTCAAATTCAGCAAAATTAAGTTCCAGTCAGTCTAAACTGCACTGTAGCTTTGAACCGAAACAGAATGGATTATAGCGAAGCTCACTGTACGGTGTACAGAAGAAAATCAGAAATGTCTGGGTTGAAGCCCACACAGCAGGGTGGCATGTTGAACAGCTATCCTTCATGATGGATACCCACTCCACGGCCTAGGGAAGAGGCTCTGTATTCTCACACAAGCCGAGCTTAAAGCCTGCTTTCGGCCCAAGTTTTCCATGAAGACACATTTTCATTTGGTGCCATCTGTTGCTGAGGATAATATAGATATCATGCTAAAGCATCCCCAAGCTCATGCCGAGAAAGAAAATCAAACATTTTCAGAAAACCTCTCTCAAGGCATGTCTAAGGGGATTTTGGTTGTTCATGTTTTAAAGTTATTATCCTGTCAAACTAGATGTATTGTATTTGTATCAATATATTTCATGTTCACTTCCTGTTCTCTGCAGTTTGTTCTCTTGCTACAGTGAATGTGAGGGAGTGACTGTTGAAGTCTAACTCCTCACTACTGACATTTAAGTGAGTTAATTAAATGCGGTTGAGCGGATTTGATTGACAGGTGGTGTATCTTTCTTGCCGGTGAAGGTGGTCACTAGAGGTTGCTTAGGCAGAGGCTATGCCACTTGACAGAATCTGTCTGGGTGGCTATTGAACTGTGGCAGAATGCTATTATGGATGATAATACCAGCAGCAATGAACCCCTTTACTTTACCCATGAGAGGCTTTAGTGTTTAAGCGCACAAAGCCAAAGATGAACTATATTTGTGGAATCCTACAGTTAAACGAAAAAAAAAGGCTGATCTCACTATCGTTCTGCTACCAAAGCTCTAATTTTAAGAGGAAAAAATATATACTGGAGTTAATCTATGAATTGAAATTCTGAATAACGTCTTGTCCTGGCTTTAAATGTATTTTCAAGTTTGCACAAAGCACAAAATTAATCTTGTACCACTTAATTGTATCGTCTTCCGACTATCTGGTCATGCCAAATATTTATGACCAGCTTGACAACAAAAAACAGATTAGAAAACTTTGGGAAATAAAAATTACTGACCAGGTGTTACAGTTTCGTTCTGTACACTATATTTTAGCTAGCAAGCTAGAATTAGCATGCTAGCAGTGTCTAAAGTCCCAGAGATGTGCAAACCCTAAGGCAAAGTCCATTCCTTCAGCCTACAGTCGTGTACACAGTACACTGTGAGATAACAGTAGAGCGAGCAATACTTTTCCCTTCAAACAGAGGTTATAAAAGCCAAAGATAGCCAGATAAAGCCAAGTTCCTGTTGAGAAGTTTTATGCTTTCATCTGCTATTTGGAAACTGTGCCAGTTATATTAATGGGTACAATGAAGTCATTTTATTCTCACAACATGTCTGTAATATTGAACAATCACACAAGTCACAGATACTTGGGCTATATCCCCAACTGCAAACTATCATACTAAATACTATACCTCTGGTATATACCTCATTACTGTTTAGCCATTCTACTTAGTATGCATTGTGCAATTTGGTACACTATCTGAATATGTGTACACGCAGTCATGAGATTAATGGCATTAGTGGCAGAAGTATCTTGCAATAGCATTTTTCTACCAGGTGAAATTACAAAATTTAATCATTCAGCACTAAATCATTCAAAATCATTTAGCACGGAATTAAAGATAAACCCTTTATCACATCACATACACACAATCACATACACACTCACACACTACGGACACTTTGGGCATGCCAGTCAGCCTACCATGCATGTCTTTGGACTGGGGAGGAAACCGGAGTACCCGGAGAAAACCCCCACAGCACGGGGAGAACATGCAAACTCCGCACACACAGAGCCACGGTGGGAATCGAACCCCCGACCCTGGAATGTACTGAATTCCTGGAACCATATTACAGATAATGTGCCTGTAAAATCTTCTCTGTTTTTTCGTTTTTTCTGTCTGTTTATCAACGATAAAAATCAATTAGTATACAGCAAAATCCTCAGCGCTGAATTATTATCTAATTCCTACCTACCTATTTGTTTATACGTACATGTCCAATTGTACACAAATGAACTCTGAATTCACCACTAGGTGTTTATTCAATATGGGATTTTGCTATGTATCTCATTTAGGACAACAACAGTTATTAAAGGAATAAAACCCAACATGACCTGCTTTTAGAGGAAAATAATGAAACAGATTTCTTCTCAATATAAGCACATCCTGAAGTGTTTCCCAGTGTTTATTTATCATACAGTGGATTCCAAAGTTTTCTTTCCTGAGTAGACTAGGGGAAGGATACCTATGAATAGAGCAATCACATCGTTGGTTAAACATTTGGTCATGGATAAGCATGCTAGGAGCTTTCAAAACAATACAATTTGAATTTTTTAGCCTGGAGAGTATGCTCAATATTAAACACATCTCTAATGGACAGATCAAAAAAAATAGAGAGCGAGGAGAAGAAACAGAAAGTACACCAGCTGTCAAAGCAGTCGATAAAAAAAAAAGGTGAACTCCACCCGAACTCTTCAGAAACTAGATAAAAGGCAACATTTTCCTTTCAAGACATAGGCCGAACACACTGTCTAATGGCAGGAAGACAATTCTACGGGTAATGCAAAGTGATGCCTAAGCGTGCCTGTGATCATCTCTTCTCACCGAGTCAATCCATCCAATTTGGAAGAGGTGACACATAGCTGGGTTTACAGTGATAAAGAAAGGCTTGTGGGGTCTCACGAGGGAGTCGTGCAAGCGTGCTTAGTTAATGACAGGCTTCCAGGGCTTTCTGAAAGCTGCACGGGTCCCATGGGAAAGGGCAAAATGAAGTGATTTAGTGAATTACTCAGTTTAGCTCTGCATGTGTGTTTAACAAGTACTCCAGATTAGGTTATTGTTTTAAAATGTAGGCTACAGCCTAGGCAATGTCTCTGCAGGTGATAAGGAGTTCAATCACTTTGATTTCTAGACTGGATTCTAGGATTAAATCCTAACCTTACACATTATGGACCATATTCAGAGTTGAGTTACACACATGTAGTTAGTAGCTAAAGTTCAGAATACTGAAATTGCACACATCTGTATTCGGACCTCAGACATAACCACAGACTTGAGTGCTACTCTGACAATTGCATGAGTAAAATCGATAAAGTTATGAATTAACTTAAAGTGAGCCATCAGCGTACTAGATTTCTTTTTTCAGATTATCTTTCAAACTATAGGCCTGTGTTCTTTACAGGAACAGTGTTGTTTAAGTTACATTTAAAAAAAAAAAAAAAAAAAAGTGTAATCCACTACAGATTACTAATTACTTTTAAATGTTTACTTACTTTAACATTGCAATTTGATTACATTACTGATTACTGCAAGTAAAATGTAATCAGATTACTAATTTATTTATTTTCAAGTTACTTTCAAAACCAAATCAAAATCTACAAAAATACAGTACAAAAAAGTTGGATTTATCGTAAAACTTGCCTCGGATGTTGTCACTGTTTGTAGGTCTACCAGACTGATCAAATATAAAACTTTTCTAACTAGGCTAGTTTGGTGTCGCTAGCCAAGGGGAGGTACAACTAAGCTATGGGTTTAGCTGCTACAGTGCCCTGCAAAGTACATTATCTTTCCGATCATCTTCACGTAAACTGGAACTCATATCGACATTTACACACCTTCTTTTCCCGCTCAGCATCAGAGGATGTTACTGTTTCAGTTTCAACTTCTTTACTGGTTTAAAAAAATAATTCAAAAATCAACGTATATCCATTTTCCCCTCACACTGAATGTGTGAGCTAGCGTTAAGCAGACTTGAGAGCTGTCATATTAAGTAGTGTGTGCAATTAACTGTTAAATTAAACCAAATTTACAACGAGTGATGCAAGTACAACTAAGGACTATTTCTTCAGCAAAATAGTGGCAATATACTAGACTCCTATTCGATGTTTATTTCAATGTTTGCCGTCTACTCATGTCATCATATACATTACATCACCATATCAGTCTTATTTTTTGTTTATTTTTAAATTTCCTCTTGCTTTTCCATTACCCTGTATTACATTTGACAGCAAAGAAAAATGTAATATGCTTCTTCAGCATTTTCTATCTCTGATTTCTTTTAAAGGCAAGTGCTTGCATTTAAAAGCAATGGTTTAAACACTATTAAAAATCTCTAATCAAGAAAAATCTGCCATTCATGAAGTCGTTGTGTAGTTCATTTTCAGAATCAAAAAATCGATGTGCACCTGCATAAGTCAACTCTGTATATGAGGAACTATCCCTGTGTAAATACCGATGCACCTTTTAGCCCTGACTCTGAATATGCTCCTAGAAGAACAGCAGCCGAAGTGATTTTAGAAGAGCAACATTTTCTACATATCACGATAATATTAATTATTTGTGTTGATGGTGACATTACATGGGTGAAATAATTCTTGAAGTGGAATACGTTATTTTTAATGCTTTGTTTTATATTGCAAAAACTGTTGTTTTTTTTTCTTCAATTATGCTTCTCAAAAGTGATTTAACCAATCATGGAAGTTAAACTGTCATTGAAATTGTATGAAATCATATATAATATGAAATCAAATCAAACAGTGGTTTAATAAATATTTGTAACCATGTCACTACTTATTAATTTGGTCATTCTTAATTGTGGACTTAAATTGTGAAAATATTTTATGTATAATGTATGTATAATACATATAATGTATTATATATAACAATACATAATAATAATAATAATAATAATAATAATAATAATCAACCCATAACAATGAAGAGGAGAAGGATGTAGTTACTCGTGTGACCAAATATAGGTCTGGTTCTAGATTTTAATGGATTTAAAATACTAAGATTCACCCAATTTGACACATGCTTTACTTATATTGTAGACTAGTAGTAAAGATGGGGGGCACAATGGCTTAGTGGTTAGTATGTATGCCTTGCACCTCTAGAGCTGGGAATTCTAATTCTGCCTCTGCCCTGTGTTGCAAGTCCATTGCATGGCACCATTCACATACACCCTACACATGCAAATATACTTCAGTTTCATCACACATACACACTACATACCATACGTACATTTGAATTATTAAAAGTGGTGTCCAAGAGATGGCATGTCCGAGCCAGAGCTGTCCTTCTGGTTTCCAAGAACAATGTTAAGCAAGTTCATGCATAGCAACATTAAACAGAAGGACAAACGCCGTTTCTTTTTAAAACCTTCTGCCGTCCATGTGATAGGCGTCATGATCTGCATTTCAAATCAAAACCATACATTCAATGATATGTATTAATCCACAAGACTGGTATTCAAAACAGGATTTTTGGTAGGTTTAAGAGGTTTTTAAAATTCAAACACTAACTGTAATAGTACTCTATAATGATATCAAATAGTACATATGTTTGCGATTTGAAACATGTTGTTAGCTTGTTTATTTAGTTGAGGATACAGTGTTGCATAGTGCTATACTGCCTCCACAATCTTTCTGAGTACATGCACACGTGGTGCAGCAAATGACCACAGGATATGCACAGCAGCCATCTTGTGTATGTGTATGCATAGTTGACAGCAAGTATAACTCAGCCTTTAGGGCAATGTAGCATAGCCAATCCATCCACCTGCAGGTTTTTGGGACGTGACAGGAAACTGGAAAAACCCAGAGGAAACCCATGAAGAGAACATCATACTCCACACAGACAGTAACCTTAGCTCAGGATTGATCTGGGGACCCTGAAGCTGTAAGGGAAAAATGATACCTTCTTCACCACTGTGCCACTCATTCACATGTATTAAAAATTTAATAAAGGATTCATTTAATACATGTAATATATGCTGTGATATTTTTGTGTAATATAAGGGCTATTTTATAAGCTGGCTTTTTAATGAGGGGTTGTGTATTTTTGTTAAAAGCATTTAACTACTTTATGTAGACTCTAAATACATATTCCTAATTATTGGTTGCCTGAATAGTAAAACAAAAACATGGCCAAGCAACATACTGATACAGTAGAAACAGCAAAATGTTCAAGCTAAAGAACATTTTTTTTTTCTCACCATGGGCAGACCTGCTGCTAGTATCCATAAAGGAAAACATTTTATCTATTCACAAGGTAAAGCTGGTGTTTCCATTCTTCTAAAGTGTCTTGGCTAGCAGATACAGAAAGGCAATACATAAAAAAAGAGACAGATTCAAGAGATAAAAACAGATACCTACTGAGTGGAGATATATTGTGCTAAACTGAGAAAGACACACACGCACGCACACACACACATACATACATACATACATACATACATATATATATACATATATATCGATCTATCTATATATATATATATATATACACACACACACACACACACACACACACACACACACACACACACACACACACACACACACACACGAAGGAAGGTGGATGAAGAGATAAGGCATATCTCTGTAGAATAGTATGTATGTTGTAGAAGCCCTTTCATGAGAACCCATAACAGAACTGAAACTCCCACAGCAGCTGGTGTTAGATTTTGCTGTTTACCCTTCGGTACATTTCCTTAAATGAGAAGGAAGCCAATAAACGGTTTGTAATGAAGTAAACAAAAGATAAGAGCCATGTTCTGAATTATTATGACCTCAAATGAGAAATTATAAGCTGCTTGTGTTGCCTAATTTGTTATTTATTATTAATTCAAGTGTTTAATTTCCCCCTAAACTTTCTACCGAGGTAAATTCCCCTGATGGCTGTTGACCTGCACAAGTCAGGTAATGGATAAATCCATAAATATTTAATAATACCATTAAGCCTAAAGCATAGTCAAGGCCATGACAAATAGGTTTTAATCATCTGTAGCAGCAAAAATTCTCACTTAAAATTAATTTCAGGGGATGCAGATAATTTTGAAGGAAATACTTACATTAAAGCTAGCATAAAACTTTATACACTATAGCATCCCCTTAGGGTATAAACTCAATATATACACACACATATATACATATACACACACACACAAAATATATATATATATATATATATATATATATATATATATATATATATATATATATATATATATATATATATATATAAATATATATATATATATATAAAGCTACTATGAAATCTATGAGCATAAATATAAAAAGAAAATTAGGAAAATAAAGAGAGACATTAACTATACAAGTACAGGATGTGCAAAAGTGGGCCAGCGCAAATGCTCACAGTTTGAAGCAAGAAGACGGCCAATTAGACAGCATCTGCAAAGGCAAGTGGTAGCCAGTTGTACCTTAGGAATCCCTCATACTGTGGTAATGGTGACAGATGTATACAGATTCAACCTCACATGTGTAAAACAGTTTAGCCAGTTAAGATATTAAGGATCTTAGAACTGTGATAATTAAGGAGCCGTTGCCTCAACATGCAGTAACTTATACACTGTCAGTTTGTGAACGAGACATGAACCTGCTCTGTACTATCAGGAATATCCCACTCCACTATACTCTCCTAAGAACTGCTTGTAAACTGGCATCCAGACAAGGCTGTGTGCACAGAGAGGTGGTGTTAAGGTCTTTGGGATTACTGTTGCCCTTGTCCTTCAAGACAGGCATTTGGCTCACTATCACTGGTCTCTCTCTCTCTCTCTCTACCACACTTATTCACTGTGTGTTATAATCACCTTTAACCATCAAGAAACAGCTCAAACCCACACCCGTTTTACCATTTTACTGTTTGAATTGTATTAAAATCAAAACTTCAAGCACTCACACTTACACCATCAGTATTGAAGTACAAACAGCATTACAGGAATGAGAGATATTGCAACATTCCATCTTTCTGCTGTAAGACTGAATCTTTTCCAATTTGCCATCTGTTTGTTAACTTGTATTATTAGCCTATCAAATACAGCATGTTGGGAACACATGTTCAGAATAGGCAGTATGAATAGCAAAATTAGGATCTGTAACTATTTGAAGTTTCATGAAGTTAAACGCTTAGACTTGATGCAGTCTAATCTGTAGCTTGGTATTATGGTATAAAAGACTAAGGCCCTGGGATGCTAAAATCCCAAATAAAAAGAGTGCTTATTTGTGTGGGCAATTGAATGAATTATGTGAATGAAGTAATGTGTAAAATAAGGGTAGGCAACAATATTTAAATAAGACATTGCAGCTAAGAAATAAAACACTAAAACATCTGGTGACATGGCGTTCCAGGATCTTGTGTGCTCCAACAGTTAAACTTGCTGCCACTGAATTGCCCCTAAGGGTGAGTCGGTGTGTGTGTGTGTGTGTGTGTGTGTGTGTGTGTGTGTGTGTGAGAGAGAGAGATAGACTGGCTTCCCATCCAGGGTGTATTCCCACCTAATGCCCAGTGTTCCCAGTGAGGGCACTGGCTCCACCTCCACCCTGTCCAGGATAAACCAGCTACTGAAAATGAATGAATGAATATAGTTACGTTTAATGTTGTGGAATGTCCATTAAACAAGTTAGATATCACTCACATTATAAGAACTATAAAGAGCCATTCTTTAACATTTGGTCTTTTAATTAAAGACAATAAAAATAATAAAGACTTTTCAATGTTTTCAACCACTTTATATCTGACTGTTACAAAGTGCTGACACTGGAAACTCTGTCTATAAATGCTAAAAAAACATTTCCTTACAGAAAGCATCACTATATTAATAATTATAATCTGTTGATGTGGACAGTCTGCCATACAAGTCCCTATGGAAGCTGTTTCTATAGAGACAATCATTTATTAAACAAGTGCATTTATATAAACCTTGCAGCCGGAACTGCTGTCTGAGATGTTGTGATAGAAAATTAACCAACACCTTCTGATTAATCAGAATCAAACATTTAACAGTACTGATGTATTAGTATCACACTTCCAAAAGACTAAACTGAAACTTAGCACACATATGCACAATTGAGGGTAAATCCAGTTAAAAGTTGTGCTACGTTGTATGCAAAATGAAAGAGTGTAGACATGTAGGCATGTTGGTTCTGTCCATAAGATACTATATATATATATATATATATATATATATATACATACACACACACACATACACACACACACACACTAATTTTATATATATATAAAATTAGTGTGTATGTGTGTATGTGTATATTATATATATATACATACACACACACACACACACATACACACACACACACGAAGGAAGGTGGATGAAGAGATGAGGCAGGCATATCTCTGTGTGTGGGTGTGTATAAATATTTAAACACAACTGGCATCAGAGCTGTGAATGAGCTGGGAATTCCAAATAAAACCAACATTGTGTCATAATAACGTTTACAATATACAGTATGTATGTATACATGCAGGGGGGAATATAGGGGGAAAACACCTATATTCCTGCCAAATGCAGTGTGAATCAGTGGTAGAAGGACAATATGGCCAATTACAAAGAGAAACACTTTAACTATCATCAGGCTTTCTTAAACTTTGCCTATTTCTACAAGAATGTAATATGTCGGTTGTGTGTGTCTCACTTCCATTTGGAGTCCTATTTTCTGCTCTTGGCTCAGAAGCACCTCTACTTCAAATGCAGCATTTATAAAAAGCCATGGGAATAAAACAAAACACTTCACCAACCAGAGACACTATAGTTTAATGTCTTTTCTTTGTTTTCATATCTTTTGTACTTTTTTTCATAGCAGACATCTCAAGGCCTGTGTCTTGGGGCAAAAGAGCTGATGCAATCTCTTAAAACAGCACTCATGCTCTGTGAGGTTTCATCTATATCAGCCCATAGCTCAGACCTATATACAAATATCTGTATTCAGAATGTGTGCGCTGTTAATGTCTAGCCTAGCTCATCATGTTCATGTTTATCCTCGTTCATGTTTGTTAGTTTCACTAATCAAGCCTAGTCATTTTTTGTGGTAATCCTTAAGGTGTGCTTGTGTTTCAACAGAAAAGAATTCGGCCCATCAACCAGCTATCGAATCTTAATGAAGCCAGGAGTCCAGGAGAGCAAAATTGGCCTGCTGTCTGGGTGGGAGGGATGGCATACAGTCTCTCCCCTATCAATCACTGCAACACTAGCCAATAATGGACATCAGTGAGTTCATGCATGGGGAAGAGGGTGTGTTACGCTGCCCCTGATCCATACGGGATCCCCAGGACCTGAGTCAGCTGTAAAGCTCACACACCATTGAGTACTGTTTGAAAAGGAACACAGTGTGTTGAGTGGTTTATTGAAACAAAATCTGATACACAGGTCCATTTCATTTCAATCTTCAGGTTGTAAATGCAGAGTTCAAAGGGGGTGAACACTTATACAAGCCACGGTATCTTTCACCTGGAAAGCTATTTTATAGGTACACTAAATCAAAATTTACAATTTGCACAAATGTCCAGAGAGGTATTTGGTCAAGTCACAATTTCAGGCTGCAAGTATCACATTTAGGTCTTCTAAACTGCTTTTAAACTTTAAACTCACTGAACTTTAGTGCAAAAACTAAGCAAGGTTTATCCAGGAAACAGTTTTCTCTAATTCCTCAAAATCCCTCAATTCCCTAAGCTGCAACTTACACCACAGTGATCAATAAAACAAAGCCAACATGCTGCAATTTTAGGGGCTTAATTACCATCATAAATCAATGGTTCACAAGCATAAACTTCCTCCACAGTGGGCTTTCTTGAGCAGATACATGTCACCATTTATCTCAATGTGAATCATGTAATTAAAATAAATAAATAAATAAATAAACAAACAAACAATTTTAGTACCAATTTTGTTGTTTTATGAGTAGATTGTTTTTGCCTTCAGGGAAAAAACATATCCAACACAGACTGAAGATCAGAAGTGTTCCTTTTCAAATAGAACTCAACTTTGCATGAGCTTCACACCGTGGGAAGCGCCCTCACGCACAACTGGTATCTAAAGTCTGTGTAAAATCACTCCTAATTATAGGCCTGCCGTGGTCAGGTGACTTGGCATTACGTGACTATAAAAGGGCACCTGTAAACCACATCATCTGCTTTCTTTGTCTTCAGCGCAGGCTGTCGGTTGTCTGTGTGAACATTCCTAAAACTCTTCACTTCTCTCTATTTTCAAAAGAAATATATATATATATATTCTTTTCTGTCGCAATACTGTGCAAACAGAATGAGCTTTAGAGGGTTCACAAAGTGTGCTACTCCCTGCTCTCGTGTTATTACAGAGGAAGATGGATGCATTTTTTGTGTGACGACTATGGGAGTGGTGCATGCTGCGGCGTGGCTCCGCTCCCGGCTCTCACTTCTCAGCCGAAACGAGATGGGTTTTGGAACCTCAGGAAACCGGGCCTGATCCTGGAGGTCCCGTATGGATCTGGAGGGGGAGTCAAAGACTCTCGTTCTTTCTCTCAACGAGTTTGTAGAGACCATGGTAAATGCTAGAGCACCATCCATGAGAAATTGTTTGCATTCAAGTGGCAATTTTTTTTAGTGTGATGTGAGGAACACCAGTGAGACCCAGTAAACTGTGCAATAGCTATAGTGCTGGAGTTCTTACAGGAATGTTTCTCAGTAGTGTTGGCTCCTTCTACAAATACTTCTACATGCCCCTATTGATGGAGCCTATGTGGGGCAACATCCTCTTACTTCAAGGTTTATGCATGGTGTAGAGGCCCATCTGCAAACCACACATACATTCTTGGGACCTTCTGTGGTCCGGGAAGCTCTGTCAGGCGCCCCATTTAAGTCCTTAGAGTCAGCTTCAGAGACGTTTCTGACCCTAAAGGTAGCTCATTTGGCTACCCCTGGATTAGCCAAGGTCTCCCTATATCGTAGGCTGGATTATTCCTAAGCGCCTACGTCTGCTGCCAGCCGGTAGTGTTGCAGGCTTTCTCCACACCTCCATTCTTTAAACTGGAATGAGGAAAACTGCACTTACGTTGGAACGAGGAAGACTGCACCTACCTCTCCAGCCAGTGGCGTAAGTCGGAGCAGTTGCTGGTCTGCTTGGCAGTGACAGTGGAGGTGATGCTGCGTCAAAGCAGTGCATCTCTATTTGGATAGTGGAAGCAATCTCTATTGCTTATGAGGCACGTGCTCTCGCTACGTCTCTGGGCATAGGGGCTCATTCCACTAGGGGGATCGCCTCCTCAAAGGCTTTAACTAAGGGATTCCCTTACAGGATGTGTGTGCTGCAGAGGGGTGGTCTACGCCAGACACATTCATTCAGTATTACAGTTTGGCCTTATTGGCCTCTAGCGAGAGTTTGCCAAGATTGTGCTACATCTGCTGATAGTAACACCGTATTGGCCAGCTTGAATTTGGTTCTCTGAGACAATATTTCTGCTGGACAGCACTCCCTGGGAGATTCCCGTTCACAGGGATCTATTGTCTCAAGCCAGAGGGTTGATTCATCGGAACTATGGGAATTGTGAGTCTGGCCCCTGAGGGCCACCAGCTCATAGATTCCGGTCTCTCAATCAAGGTTGTAGAGACCATGTTAAATGCTAGGTACGTCAGTGAGACCCAGTAAACTGCACAATGACAGTCATGGAGTTCTTACAGGAACGTTTCTAAACAAGTTTAGCTCCTTCTACAATTATGGTCTACGTGGCCACCATATCGGCTAGCTATGCCCCTATCGATGGAAGATCTATGACCGGCCATAGCATTAGAATGACGGAGTGGGTATACTCATTCCCACAGTGCTCATGCAATGTTGAGTTCCCTTTTAAATGAAATGTCTGGGTTATACATGTAACCCTGTTCCTTGAGAAGGGAATGAGATGTTGCGTACCTTCGTCATACTGCGGTATGCCTGTAAATTGTGTCTGTGCTTCAGACAAAGAGAAACTGATGATGTGGCTCACAGGCACCGTTTTAGAGTCACGTGATGCGCGAAATGCCACGGCACCTTAAGACAGTAGGCCTATAAATAGGCGGGATTTTACACAGACTTCAGATACTGGTCACACGCGAGGGTGCTTCCCACAGCATGAAGGTCATGCAACGTCTTGTTCCCTTCTCAGGAAACAGGGTTACATGCGTAACCAAGACGTTTTTGAGATGAGACACACCACTCCACTATAAGTTTGTTTTTGAAGTATCTGAGCTTTCCTTTTTCTTTGAGTTTTCTTTCAGGGCAGTGCTGGAATAGCAAATAGGACAGAGGTGATGAATTAGTTTCTATATTCAATGCAGAAGTACATTTTGAAGCAGTTACTCAATCGCTGATGGCTACACTTAATCTAACCTTGAGTCTGATAGAGGTCCACTCCTAATCTAATATACTCATATACAATATTCACATGCCCCTTGATTATGTTGTTCATGTAAGTTCAATTAGGCTTAGAACTAAACCCCGCAGGGAGAGGGGTTTTAAGACTCGGCACCAAACCTCTATTTCTTTTCTCCTGTGGCATCAGTGATGTATAACCTTACTTACTGAAAGGAATAAAAGATCTGTCTTGATGCTGAAACATTTCACCACAAACCACCAACGTTTTGTAAATATTTTCTGATAGCCACTAGGAGAATACGAAGAATACAACCCCTTGTTTAATCATCGGGTCAAGACTGCAAATGTTCACAGGACTCGGGGGGAAGCCAATATGAAATCATGCACCTATATTTCCACAGAAGAGGTTCAGTTGTGTGAAATTTTGCGGGTCTGCAGGCTGGAAGCAGGAGGTGGTGAAAGGGGTCTGATTGATAGTCTCCGAGCAGCAGCCTAGTGTGTGATGCCCTAGGGAACAAATGGTAAACACATAACCTCAGCCTAGCAATGTGTCTCTGACATCCTTCCCTCCCGTACTCCCACCCTCCTTCACTCTCAGTCCTCCCTCTCTGTTTGCCAGAGGTCCACATCCCATACAATGTGGCTCTGCTAAGCCTAAAATGCAGCTTTGAGAGCCACTCTCACCAGCAAAACAGAGTGAAAGAAACCAGTAACCTGGATGTGTGAGCGCATGCGTGTTTGTGTGTGTTGAGAGCAATAGAGAGTGCATTAAGGATTAATGTGAATAAAAAACAGGGAATAGGGCTTTCATGAGACCATTAGCACTTCAAAGCAGAGGATGCTGCAGAAAACTATGCAAAAACGATGGCCCAACAGATATTAGGCAGGCAGGTAAGGGAGGGCTGAATGCAGAATAGATACAGTGGTCATGACAAAAACATTAAACACACCAGAAAAAGTGTTTACTGTATCAGGTGATTGCAAGTTTGAATCCCCATCTGTGATCAAGAGCCGAGGAAGTATATTGGTCATGCTCTCTGGGTATCAGGGATGGCATATGTTCTTTCTCCCTTGTCAAGCACAATGACACTAGCTAATCTGTAAGTTCATGTATGCAGTAAAGGGCAGATGCAGACCCCTGTGATGCAGCACGAGTAGCAGTTTGGGTGGAAAATAGTGGTTAGCTGATTTCATGTCTCGCATGTGTTAGCCTTCACCCTCCCCAGTTGGTGGTTATTAGTATGATAGTGGCGAGCTGACTGTGAGTGGGAAATGGAAGTTGAGAAACTGGGAGAAAAAAGCTCACTAATAAACGTTAGAATGATGTTTATGCTTTAAACACGAATTTTGAAGAACAACTTTGTCGTGACAACGCATGATACTGCATGAAATCACAGGATGTAATATTGGCCTCAAATGGGTCTCCAAATGCACTTCAGGTTTTATTGTCTACTTATTACATCATAATAATTATTTATTTTGCCTAACTGTTCAAATTTTCTAAACATAAAAAAATATTTTCTCCCCAACTTTGTCACACAGTGGTTCTGGACTTAAAAATGCAGTTTAGTTCTTTTTAACAAAAGTAATAACTTCATGTAGCTGAGATATGCCCTTTTAGGATAACCTGAGGTGTACATAGCAATGTGTGCAATTTTTATATTAAATCCTCATTGTGGATGCTTAACTCAACTCTGTATATGGCCATATGCACTAAAGGTCTACCACATTAACTAAAGCATGCTAAAGCTCTCCTTTGACCATCTGTTTTCAGTGAATGAAGAAAAATGTCAATCATCTAAAAATTTACATGGCTGCATTCCATTATTGATTGAGTTTAAAAAATGGTTGTAAAGAAAAAGAATTATATATATATATATTTATATGGTCCTTACACAAATGAAGCCAGTCAACAGGATGATCTCACTGTAAATCTTACACTGAATGAGGGGTCAGGGCATGTTCAGTTCAAACAATGAGCACTAATGAAGTTACACTCCAATTTGATAAGTCCATCAACTCCAGAGATTTTATACTCAGCCTTGAATCCACTTATGGAGAAGAGCATACTGTATCTGCAACCAGGCCTACACTCCCCAGAAATCAACCCCATTTCACTGAGCTCAAGGTCAGTGGCTCTCTCAGAGAAAGAGTGCAAGGAATGGATGTAACAAGTGGACACGCATGCGGCATGCTACACAAAAGACCTCTCTTTAGCTCAAGTAGAACAAAATTGTTCTTTTAGGCAACAAGCGTTTAGCTGAAGAACAACAGTAGAAAAAAAGAACAGAAGGATTTCAACAGTTTCAACGCTGTTATTTTCTTTCATGTCAGTAATCAAAACCACTCCACTGTCTTAAAAAAAAAAAACCTAAAGGAAATAAGAGAGCTTTTCAAATTCATCATAACTTAAGGGCCCTTCTTGGGATAGGCGGATTTCCAGAAACAAGAATTTGATTGGACTTTTTTTTTTATTATTATTGCAGACATGAGCCCATTTCAGTTTTATCTGCACTGCCATGAGTCCCAGGCAGCATAAATAATTGAAAATATGTCTAATTACAGAACATCACAGCAGGATTAATTTAATTGTTTAGAAAGCTAACATATCACAGTTCTTTTACAAATAGGTTATAAGCCCTGGTTACACTATTTAAACTGCCAAATCAGTGCAGTTTAATAGCAACAGGATTGACTACAGCAGTGAAGCCAGATAAGGTTGAAAATATCCCCTGTCTAGATGTCATAGATACTGTAGCTCTTCATGTCTAAAAAGTGTCTGTGTGTGTGCGCGCGTACATGCGTGTTTTAAGGGTGAGGATATGAAAAAAATATCATATTCCAATTCTCTAAGGCGATTCTCCAATACACAATGTGTCACAATATATGTGTTGCATTAAAAAATTGTTATAAATATTAATACATTTGTTTATTTTTAATGTTTGTTTTTAATAAACAAATGAATATTTAGATTTCTTTAGAGTTATTTATTTAAAAATAAATATTTTACTGTAATAAAAAATTAATTCTACAATCTCAAATATTAAGTAAGTATTAAGCATCTGCTGCTTCCATTCAGTTCATAATTTTAAAATGTAAAAATAAAAAAAAGACATCACAATATCCACAATATTTCAGAAAAACAATGTTATTTAATTTATTATAGTGTGTGTGTGTGTGTGTGTGTGTGTGTGTGTGTGTGTGTGTGTGTGTGTGTGTATGTCTGGCTTGACCGTCACTCCTGAACTTTCAGTGAAATGAAGGGTCATTTTTTGCTCTGATACTTTGACAAAACAGTTCTTGCCCCTTTTCTTTTAGGACTTAGCAAAGAGACAACATTTAGCTCTGCTTACACTGTAACATTATTTACATTTGCATGTACACATTTATACAAAGTGATTCGAAACAAAGTACAACCCTAGCATTTAATCATTAATCTTTAGTAATCGATTTACCCTGGTCAGTGTTGCAGTGGATCCTCGGCAATGTGTGAGGCAGGAATACACAACTACATACTTTAGATGGTACACCTCTCCATCTCAGGGCACCATACACTCACAGATTTACACACTCATTAGTCATGTATAATATGCACCCAAGGCAATTTTTTGAACAGCCAAGCCAGTTAACAACATGGTTTTTCTGAGCGCTAGGAGGAAACTGGAGAACCCAGATGAAACCCACAAAGACAAGGAGAGAACATACAAAAGTCCACATAGACAGCAACCCAAGGTCAGCATCAAACCAGGGAAGGTTGTTGTGCCACCATGCTGTCCATTCCAATCTGAGCATGTAGCTGTTACAGGAACAGACAGTTGCTGCAAGATAGTTATGAAAAATTGAGAGAATCTCAACTAAATTAGTCTTAGACTCAGATGCACCGGCCATGGGCCACAGAGTGGTCATATTTTCCTGGCCAAAAGCTTTAGAAAGGTTGTAGAAGGTTGCAGTCTGATTGCGTCTCCACATTTATATGTAAATGCACTTCTGACTTTATATTTCTAGGAAGTAAACACCATATTTTGAATATTGACAAAATAAGATTTTTGCACAAGATACAGCCACTGGATTAAAAAAAATATGTTAACGGTGAACAAATGACACATATTTGCTGGTGAGCTATGGGAAAAGTTTGTGGTTGGTTGTTAAAATGTCAGTCAGAGTCACAGAATTTTTCTGGGAAAGTAAACCGTTTGGTAAAAACCGAAAGTAAACCGACATGCAGTATTTCACTATGTGGTCATCAGTGCCGGGATGTGCCTGGACTTGTTGCTCACTTAAAGAACCATATGAAGGAAGGTCGTGCAGTTAACTGTCCAGTGAGAGGGTGTTTTTCAAATCAAGTCCTCTTTTACCACTCATATGTCTAGGAAGTGCACAAACTGTTCACTTAACAGCATTAGTGATTCACATCAGCATTCTGCATCAGAGATACCATCTGTTTCAACTGAGCAACGTCCTGCTGACCTGGATGCAAATACAAGTGAGTCAGAAGAAAGTGAAATGGGCTAGTTTCAAAATTTTAAAGATTTATATTTGAGAAATGTTAACATATTTTATCTGAAATTACAAGGACAGCTTCTACAATACAAAATATGAAAAACATATGAGATGCAAAATCATGAATTTGGACAGACATATACTTTTAGTAAGCTATATTCACTTTTGCAGAATTTGTCGTTACCCACGGAGACTATTTCTAAAATCTTTAAAAATCAGACTTGTTTTCTATGTCATAAGGGACCTACAGTGTGTGAACAGAGTATTCAAGGAGTCAGACCTTAAAAAAAAAAAAAAGTATTCAAATACCTTGAACCAAAAAGAATACTTTTAGGTAGAGATGAGAATCGGCCAGAGCAATTTGCATACTATGAACCTGTGAAAGAGACACTGAAGTGTCTGTTAAATTCAGATGTTGGGAGGAATTACATTTCGATGCACCTGCCTGAAAAAAAAACTCTACTGATGTACTTTGTGATTGCACAGATGGCCAAATACTGAAGTGCTGAGATTTATCTCAAGACAACCCAAGCCTCCAGCTACTGCTCTATCAGAATGCTTTTGAGGTGGTTAACCCTTTAGGGTCTGCACGAAAAACACAAAATTTTGGCTGTATACCTCTCTCTTGTTAATTTGCCAGCTCATCTCAGGTCAAACACAGAACAAATGCAGCTGGTTATGTTGTGCAGAGAGAAAGACTTTAAAGATTTCGGCCATGAAAGTGTTTTCTCAGAGCTAGTAGCAGGCCTGAAAGACCTTGAGGAAAATGGAATTACTCTGTCAGATCAACCTCATATAAAAGGCACTCTTTACTGCATTGCTGGAGACACTTTGGGATCCCACTGCATTGGTGGATTCACTGAAAATTTTAGTCAGTTCAGCTATTTTTGCAAGTACTGTCTAATTACTAAAGATGAATTCCAGAGTGTTGACCCAAATTTATGTGGTCCGCTACGCACTGTTGAGGGCTACAGTGCTTGCCACCTTGCCTTGGTCACAATATTTTTGAAGGTGTGTTGTCTTATGATGTTGCTCTTTACATCAAGTACTTTGTTAAGAAGAAGTGGTTCACTTATCCAATTCTTAACCGTCAAATCAGGCAGTTCAAATATAATGACTCTGATGCTTTCACAAAACCTTGTGTGGTCGGGTACACATGGACCTAAGCTGGCAGGTCAGGCCTTCCAAAATTTCGAATTTTTTATAGCTTCTACTTGTTATACTTAGAGTGCTGGATCCTGCAGATGAGGTTTGGCAATTAACTCTACAGCTAAGGGAAACTGTTGAACTGATTTGTGCTCAGAAAATTTCAGTGTCACAGGTTGCTTATTTGGATGTTCTTATCCAAGAATACTTGGAGTCTAGAAAAGCAGCCTTTCCAGAAGTGAATCTAAAACCAAAAAATCCTTACCTGTGACATTATCCAGGTCTGATACTCTAATTTGGTCCGTTGATCAGATTTTGAAGAATGTGTGTAACCAAACGTAGTATGAAAAAAATATTCTATGAAAGTCAGGTCAGTAAGTGGTTACATTCTTCAGAATATCTTCTTTTATTTTCAACAGAAGAAAGAAATTCATACAGGTTTGTAACTTGATGGTGTGTAAATGATGACAGAATTTTAACTTTTGGGTGAACTAACTCATTAATCAGTGTATATTTGTGAGCAACAAATTCAGTCATTAAGTTCTCTTTTTAAGGTGCTTCTTCAGCATAAACCCAGAGGAAGGCACCAAAGTTGAACCGAGGAAAAACAAAAAAAAAACCCAAGTCCTTACACTCATAGCAGACCTTGCTGATCATGAATGGAGAGGAGATTAAGGTTGAACAAAACCTTTTTTGACAGATGTCTGAATATTACCTTGGCACTGAAAATGCTTTACAACTTCGTGTTATCTGGATTTACACTGGAAGATGATTGAACTTTGAATATAGAAAACGACTTAAATGTGAGTCCTGTCCTCTTAGAAAGCTATTTTTTGGCTTAAATACTGTTTTGTACTTATGGTACATATGGTACTATACCAGTAATGATTTGAGCAGCCAACAAAACATTGTGTGTACCGAAAATAAACACTACAAAACTTTAGTTTTTCTTGGATTTCCTTGTTTAACCATCTGTTGGAAAAAGAAGGAATTTCTAGAGTGTGTGAAAAGAGTAGTCCACTCATATTTAAATTACTGATGATTTACTCACCCACAGGCCATCCAGGATGCAGATGACTTTCTTACTGATGAAGAAAGAAGGTTTTGTACATCTTGAATGGAGTAAATTATCAGAATTTTTATTTTATTTTAAGTAATTTTATACCTAAGAAAGATACTGTTCCTATGGTTATGCTTTTCATGTCCTTTCAATTTACACATTTAAGTTTTCCTATGGGAAGTTTTGTTTTGTGCATCTGAGATTGTAAAAAGCTGTATGTTAATGCTTTCCAAGCATTTGGTTCATAATTAATCCATTCTGTTAATGGTGTTAATGGTGTGTTGTCTTGTTCAGGTTATTGAATGTCTTGTTTTCTGGTAAAGATTGTAATTATTCAAAATGTTTGTTCTGCAAGTTGAAGCCAACTTGGAGTACATTCTTTTATTGCTGTTCTAAGGAGAATAATATGGTTGTCCAAAATAATTATTTACTGTGTTTGTGGTATTTAAATAAAAAGTGCATTTGCTTTTCATACCAGTCCTGGGTGTTCTTGTTAATTTTACAAAATTTCTTTTGCACAAGTACTTCTTTTTTCTGGCAACCACAGCTACCAGTTTTTTTTTTTTTTTACCGTAAATGTTACGGGATTTTATTTTATTTATTTTTTTTACAGTGCAGGTCTTTAGTTGAAGTGGAATTCAATACTTTTCAAACCATCTTGAGAGATGAATTGAGGGATTGAAGTTTTTGCTCATGATGAATACAGACTTAATAAAAAATCTACCTAGATTTTCCTTTCAGAAGTTACTGACAGTAATGTGGGGAAAAGTTACTGTATGTTCTATCAGTGGAAAATTCAGAAATAGAATATTATTTGACAAATTTAAATGATGATAATGAAATTAATGTACTGAGGAGGGTCTGTGGAAGTTATATTACAGTAGTTGACTGCCATATAGGATCTTTAAAATGAATCCTAGATATCCATTCAATATGGCAGTGCAATTCACATAGGTATATGAAAGTATGTGTGCATGTGTGTAAGACATGGGCAGAGGGAAACACTGCAGCCGTTAAGTGTACAAATATCAAAATATCTCCTCAGTATAATGCCTTTCCATTTGCTGTATGTACTGTAATCAGTCATCTAGATCATTAAATACAGTGAGAACACTAGGGCAGAACTACTACTCCATATAGCTCCCTCTTTATCCCAGCAGTAGCACTAGGGAGAGGAAGAGATCCAATCTCGCTCCACAAAACACCACACATGCTCAGCAGGGTTAAACTATGCAATCGCTATAAAATATCTATTTTTCCCTGATTTAAAAATCTGCACATCAATGAAATATCACTCCCAAAAGCAGCCATGCACAGTGCCCTCTAGTGAAATAACAATAATAATAATAATTATTATTATTATTAGTAGTAGTAGTAGTAGTAGTAGTAGTAGTAGTATAACAATAATAATAATAATTATTATTATTATTATTATTATTATTATTATTACTCCTTAGATTTATGTTCTTTTTTTAATGCTGACAATCATCTAAATATCACTGCTAGTGCAATTTCAAGTATATAACAAAGAAAGGCTGAGCTTCCATTATGCTCATCTACCTGGAGCATGACAGAGGAAAGAAAAAAGAAGTTAAATAAAAAATGTAGAAAAGCTACAGTGCCCTTCAGAATCTGCTTAACTGGTTAAAGGCCAATTTTCGCATTCAAACGCCAAGGACGAAAGACTAAATATTTGACATATCAAACACATCAGAGGGTGTCTGTTGCTGCACCCTCATCAGTTGTCTTAACAAACCCTCATCACACCCTTTTCACAGGCAAACAAAATGCCAAATCAAGTTTCTCTTAGCAGGGTTTAATTAGCTGAGTTGTGCTGTTCAGAGAAAGAACTTTAATAAAGATGACTAGGAGAAGCACCCTGCTATAGGACAGTTATCTGACAGTAAATTAAGCAGTGTATGCTTCATAGCTGAGGTTTCTGAAGTAGTAGGTACTCCAGAACCTAACATGCAAGTCACACATGAATGCACTGAGTCATACAATTGCAACGTCATGTAATGGAGGCGAAGACGGACGCAAGTGCAGATTAAAGTTTAATGAAACAAATTAAACATAAAACAAGAACTATGAACATGTGGCAGAGATGAGCAACGGGGGGAGCAACGTTAACCACAGAGCTAGAGGGGGGAGCGACGCTCTCCGCGAGGCCAGAGTGGGAGCGACGCTCTCCGCGAGGCCAGAGAGGGAAGCGATGCTCTCGTTGAAGCATGAAGCAATGTCCTCATTGGAGTATGAAGGGGGAGCAACATGCTGCGTGAAGCAGAGAAACGAAGTGACATCTTCAGTGGAACATGGAGGAAGAATGATCTCCTCGGTAAAGCAGGAAGGCAGAGCGACATCGTCACCCAAGCAGGAAGGAGGAGCGACGTCCTCAACAGAGTAGGAAAATGGAGTGACGTCCAAAGAGAAGCCTGGCATAGTGATGTCCAAGGTGGAGCAGGGAGGCAAAGCGGAGCTCTTGGCCGAATTGAGAGATAGAGCAACCTCCTCAGCTGGACAGGCATGCTGAGCGACTTTCTCCATTAACTCGGAAGGCTGAGTGAAATCAGGCAGTAGGGGAGGGAGGGTGGGGAAAGATCTTACGCTTTTAGTCATTCTTCTGTGGCCCTGATCCAAGACTCTCTCCCCTCTGGGATTCCAAGATTATCTATTGGGTGGAGAAAAAATCTGCTGCATCCATTTTGACATGTTGCTTTCTGTCATGTAATGGAGGCGAAGACGGATGCAAGTGCAGACTAAAGTTTAATGAAAAAAACTAAATATAAAACAAGAACTATGAGCATGTAGCAGAGATGACACATCCATGAGAAAATAACAAAAAGACCAGAAAGCAAAACGTGACATGGAAAGACAATCAAAGTAACACCCTGAGTGCTGTACAAACTGTCACTTAAATGCCAGTGTTAATTACCCAAAACATTAATCAGCTGAAACCAGTCATGTGACGTAGCAGTGGCTGCAGGGATTTGTAGTCCCAAGTTCGTCCTGGCATATTCATGACACAACACCTGTTATAATTGTACAGAATGATAGAACTATGGTTGAACTATAGTAACCATGGTTATTATGGCTAAAAGAGTATAATCATGGTTACTATAACAAAAAAAAAGTAATGGAAAGAACTAAAAAAAAACACGCAAACAAAAAAGGATAAAGTCATTATGAAGGCTGCATCATCAGTCAATTACAATACATCTATAAGTGTGTATAAATTAATGGGTGCATGTGTTTTTCATCTCACTGCTTTAAATTTTTTATTACACCAGCATTTATAAGGGTGATAAGATGTGCGTAATGGACACCCAATGATCTACTGATCTACAGGCTACCCTTGAAGAGCTATTAAATGGAGTCATGATTTTAATTAGATATTTCCTTATGTACACTATATGGTCAAATATATGGACACCTGACCACCACACCATATGTGTTTGCTGAACATCCCATTCCAGACTCAGTCCCCTCTTTGCTGTTAAAATAACCTCCACTGTTCTAGGAAGGATTTCCACTACATTTTAGAACATGGCTATGGGGATTTGTAAACATTAAGCCACAAGAGCGTTAGTGAGGTTAGGCCCTAATGTTGAGGAGGCCTGGGGCTCAGTCGGTGTCCCAATTCATCACAAAGGTGTTCAATGAGGTTGAGGTCAGGGCTCTGTGAAAGCCACAATTTTTGCTCCACTACAAACTTGGCAAACCATGTACGTGTTCATTGAGCTAGCTTTGTGCACAGCGGCATTGTCATGCTGGAGCATGTTTGGGCCCCTTAGTTCTAGTGAAGGGAAATTGTACAATCATCAGTAAGACTATTCAACTTTGTGGAAACAGTTTTGGGGTGTGGTCGTAAGGTCCATATGGGTGTGATCGTAAGGTGCCCAAAAATATTTGTCCATATAGTGTACATTTAAATTTACAGCATTTTCTGAGTAGTGTTATAGCTGACCCACAAAATGTTACAATTGTGCCACTTTTGCCTGTGAAGCATGGGAGTCCTTTTGGTTTCAGTGAAAATGTACTGACAGTATGGTAAATTTGCAGTTGATAAAGGAAGCAAACATGCATATGTATGATGTTACTGTATGTGGGAATTATGAAGTCTGTCATTTAAATGATCACAGAGTAGATTAACTCAAAACAAAAAAATGTCAATTGTACAGGCCCTCCTATACTATATTTCTTTAATTACAAAGTAACATCATTAAAAGAAATAAGTAATAGAGCATGTATGCAAAGATTTGATTGAGATTTAAATGCAATCATCTCTACTTCGTGACTAATAACAAATAAGGTGGTCTTCACACTGGGCACGTTTGCTGTGGTCCAAGTGCGATTGTTCCCCGTGTTTCAGACTCATTTGATACCATCAAATATTGGTGCATTTGCATTCATCACAAACGCGCATGGAGAACACGTGATTCACCACGTATATATACTCAGCAAAAAATTAACCGTCCTCTCACAGCAAAAAATTAACCGTCCAACTGCTTTTATTTCCAGCAAATTTCTTGGCATGTGTAAATATTTGTATCAACATGAAAAGATTCAACAACTAAGACACAAACTGAACAAGTTTCACAGACATTTGATGAACAGAAATGGAATAACGAGTCCCTGAACAAAGTGGGGGGTCACTATCAAAAGTAACAGTCAGTATGTGGTGTGGCCTCCAACTGCTTTAAGTACTACAATGCATCTCATCCTCATGGACTGCACCAGATTTGTCAGTTCTTGCTGTGAGATGTTTCCCCACTCTTCCACCAAGGCATTTGCAAGTTCAGGATCATGTCTGGGGTGGGGGGGGGGGGACACATGGTTACATGTACATTACATTGTCCACTTCAAGGACAATCAGCTGTCCTTCCTGTATCCCTGTAGCAACATCTTAGGCATCTTACATTACGGACATTGCAGTTTATTGCTCTGGACACATCTGCAGTCCTCATGCCTCCCCACAGCAGGACTATAGCATGTTCACACAGGTGAGCAGGAACCCTAGGCATCTTTCTTCTGATGTATTTCAGAGTCAGTAGAAAGGTCTCTTTAGTGTGCTAAGTTATTGTAACTGTGACCGTAATTGCCAACCGATGTAAAATTCAGTCTCCTAAAAAGGGACGTTTCTTTTTTTACTGCGTAAACATGGTGTGTATGTATATGTACATATATGTGTGTGTGTGTATAATTATTATATATATATATATATATATATATATATATATATATATATATATATATATATATATATATATATATATATATATACACACATATACACACACACACACACACAGTTAAAAAAAAATTTGTTGCTATTATACACAGCAGAGTGAACGTAAGGCAGCTCACTTCTGTGTCTCACAACGTTCCCCTGCCACTTATGGTACACGTGTGTTATGGAAACTAATGATGTTATCATAGCCTAAAATACATGCGCAGGTTACTTTACTTCCTGAAAAGGTGTGCACCCAAGTACGAGTTGCGTTCACAATCATGAAAATTGCGGCACTCAGACCATCTCGGGTTCGGTACCGCAGTGCGTGTCGCAGTTTGCATGACAGCTTTCACATTACTAAGTTTTCATGCTAACCGTGCTCCGTTTTGGACTAAGGTGCCAGTGTGAAAGCCCCCTTAAAGCAATAAATGCTATTTTTCCCCTAATTGTTTCCAAAACAATAAAACATTTAGTGAGTTTTACCCATTTCTTCATAATCATGTATAACAAGAATGGTCAAATAGTGTATGTTAAGGCTAAATAAATAAAAAGTTTGTATCTGTCTTTCTTCTACCCTTTTTATTTATAACTGCCTCCAAGCTCTTTATGAATGTTTTGAGCAGCTTTTGGATTCTTAAAGTTGTAATACTGATTATATTTGAGGTACAAAAAATTTTTATGGCATATTTAAATGGATGGGTAAGTGACACATACTATATGGTAGGTTGATCAGTAGAAACAGACCATTATGTGGGTGGTGGTCCTAGCACAGCTGTGTATATTCACAGCTGTATATATTATGTATCCGAGAACATGCTGCAATCTTACAACTGCTTTGTGACTGATAATAATAATATAAAACAATATAAAATGTTTTTCCCCTAATGCGTAATGGCTTCCGCTTTATTTTCCCCATTTTTGTCCAGACAAAATGACTGGAAAAAAAAAGCTCAACATAATTGAAATGGATGGGTAAAACAACTATTGTTATATTTACTTCTGATGCACTAAACACTTGTAACATGGTAATTACAATCCAATTTGACTACCAGCAGCTGTGGCTGTCACTGAAAATAACTGCAATCAAGCCATCTTCTTTTGTGTCAGACACTGGTGGGAGAGTCAAGAAGACTCTGTGATGTGGATGTTGAATTTCAGTGAGAGTGCAGTGCTTAAAAAAAGCACCCTTCACCAGAGCCAAGAGGCTTAACACAAACCTGTTCCAGCACAACAATGTCTCTATGCAAAACGTGAGGTTCATAAAGACATGGTTTGTCAAAGTTGGTGACAAGGAACTTGAGCGGCCTGCAGAGAGCCATGAACTTAGCCTCACTGAACACCTTTGGAAAGAATTTGGAGCGATGACTGCATTTTCTGCATCGGAGTGATGACAGGCCTTCTCATCGAACATTAGTGCTTGAGCTCAATAATTCTTTTGTGACTGAATGGCCACAGATCCCCACAGCCATGCTCCAAAATCTAGTGGACAGACGTGTGGAGGCTGTTAAAGCAGCAAAGGGGGGACCAAGTCCATAGTAAAGACCATTGTTTTGTATCGGGACGTTCAACAAGCACATATGGGTGTGATGGTTAGGTACCCACATAATTTTGGTCCTAAAAATATTGAGCAGGTATTAAAAACCATAATACTAGAACATTTTAGTGCCAAATTGATGCCCGAGGGAAAAGGTACATGTCTAGTTTTATGGTGCCAAAGGCTATAGTATTTGTATAGTAGAAAAGAATCCAATTCTAATGCCATCACTGAGTCATATGTTAAACCAATTGTTTTTAACTATTGCCAGGACAGAGAAATCAACTCACCTTTGGTGCACAGTTAGAAAGGAGAATATGACAAGCCACTGTCACACCTAACACTTTGAGAACAAAATTAATGTTCATGCAATCATGCATCCATTAGAGGCATACACACAACACAATTGATTAAAATCAAGAAGACTGGTTAGGTCAATATATGCAGGATGGGATGAAATATAAACACACAAATG
Organism: Ictalurus furcatus; assembly: GCF_023375685.1. Taxonomy (NCBI): domain Eukaryota; kingdom Metazoa; phylum Chordata; class Actinopteri; order Siluriformes; family Ictaluridae; genus Ictalurus; species Ictalurus furcatus. The sequence goes on from NC_071264.1 coordinate 11,504,928, forward strand.
CAAATTGTGCTATGAGTAAAAGATCAATGAACAGTACAAAAGAAAACCTTAATAAAATGTTTTAGAATAATGGCTTTATTCTTTACTATTGTAGTTCTTTCTAGAGGATTGGTTGGTGTGTTGTTATTGGGTTGACATTTGACCGGTAGGATCCTGATTGATAGGAATTCCAGAGATGTTAATCATAGAACAGCAGAGGATCTTATCAGCAGCTCCATGGAGAGCAACGTCACCCAGTCGCTCAATTATACCAATATACCTTGATCCGATTTCGCAAAAAGGCAATTAGCTTGAGTCATAATGGCTGCCAGTCAGAGTAAATGAATGCTTTTATGGAATAAACAGACACAAGGCAAATTGAACTGCAGCAGGTGCATCTGGTTTCCAATACCAAGCATTACAATGAGAATCAGCATATTTCACTGAAGCTACTTGTATTCATTTATTGATCTTCAGTGAGTGCTTCAAGACAGGGTTGTAGCGGATCTGGAGCCTATCCTCGCAACACAGAAATACACCAGTTCATCACATCTATGGGCAGTTTAGCATAACCAATCCACATACTGCCATGTTTTAAGGCGGTGGGAGGAAACCGGAGAACCTGGAAACAACATGAACGTGCAAAACTCAACACACAGACCAAATTGGCTCAAGATCAAACTGGGTACGCTGGAGATGCGAGTATATAAAACATAATGGCATAATGGCTGAAATAACACGCCTTCAGGACTAGAACATGCAGTGGCTCTGAACAAATTGTGCAAACAACACAACAGTGTAAAACAAGATAAATGTGCAAGGCCAGACATTAAAAAGGGCATATGCGACAGAACACAATAAATAAACATGAGAGCTGAAGTGTTGAGCACAAGTGTGTGGATCTCTTGATCACACAAGAGAGTGTACAAATGGACAAAAGGCCAGGGTTAGCCATTAGCCTAGCATATGTTATAATTTGATTTCAGAGACTCTAGTAAATATGCTATAGCTTGTTTGCTTGTGTGCTCATTGCAAACAATGTGCCACATACAGATTATGAGTGATTCTGCAGTGGTTTCTGGGTTTGTTCTGTGCAAGTCACACATCAGAAATATTTCATGCACTCAGCTGTTTCCCAGCTCTCGACCATGACCTTTGTTTGACACCTGTCTGTCTTGTCACGTCAAAGTCGTGTTAAAGGAAGTTGACTACATGTGACCTTGACCAGGCGGGAGTTCAGACATGTTTGTTAGAAAATGTGTGTGTGTGTGTGTGTGTGTGTGTGTGCGCAAAACTGTGTGAAGATTCAATACCAGCAGCCTGCCTCCTACTTTATTCTCAAAATCCATATTTTTTGAGTGCAAAAGTTTGCATACCCTTAGGAAAAGCAAAGTAGAGACGACATTTGGCAAGTTATGTTTCACAGATGTCCCTTCATTATCACAGATAACAAAAATGGTCAAATGGTACATTTTAAGGGAAAAAAATATCAGTACAAAAGATGTGTCTCTCTTTCTGAATGTGATCTAAATTTTCTCTAATAACTTACTAAATATTGAAATATTCTCTAATTATACCCTCATTGATAATTAATAACTGCCTCCAAGCTGCTTTTGGGATACTATAAGTTGTAATGTTGGTAATATTCAAAGCAAAGTACATTTTCCAGAGGAGAATGCAAAATTTTGAACACCTGCACATTTATGCAACTACTGTACTAAGTCAGCCAATCGTGTCGCAGCACCAGACCAGTCCAGTTGAACCTATGCCTCATATTCCTGGTCTTGGCTGACAGAAGTGGAACCCGATTAGTTCTTCTTCTGTTTTAACACATTTGCCCCAAGGTTCAATGTGTTGTGCACTGTAAGATGCTTCTCTGCTCAGCATGGCTGAAAAGAGTGATTATTTGAGTTAATAGTGTGTTAATTTGAGTACTTGAGTTGATCTGTGCTTGGTTTTAGGGATTACTGTTAAGTATTTAAGTCACTAAAGGCAATGTTGAGCCATATATTCGTCTTAGGGTGTACTAACACTAGGACCGGTTGCCTTGTACTGTGCCCCAGAACAACTGTTCCCTCTCCCACCTCCTCCCCCGACCTGCTCACCTTACGTTACTTACATTGTTCTTAACGTTCTGGACCTGAGCACGCGTTCATCATTAGGATACGATTTTTTATTTTGATGTAAACAGGAAGAAAGGCAATCGTGCAGAGCACAATGGAGTCCATCACTGTAACGTTATTTACATTGTGGCTTCTTTGGAGTCATCCGGGGTGCGGTGACACATGGCCCTCTCACATGCCTTGATTTATCACTTATGCAGTGCAGCGGTTTTCACTTAATCGTGCTGCACATATCAGAAGACTTTTACGGAGGCAGCTGATGTTTGCAGTTTTACTTGCCGACTACAATTCCCATTCATCAATAAGGTGAAAACCAGACCCAGTATAAACCCAAATATTCTCAAATGGAATAATCGCATCATTGACGTCACGTTTCGAGTTTCGTGCTCGGCCACAGTTAGCGATCACACTAGATACTTACCATGAATGAGTCCAACTGAACTGTGCCTGAGCCCACCTCTTCAGCGTAGCATGCCCAGGAACAGTATAGAGCGATGACACTAGTCAAACTGGGCTTTGTGGGTCAAACGTGCTCGGGCATGTAACAGATAACGCCTAGTGTGAGTACACCCTTAGTGTGTAGAGTAAAGCTTAGCCAGATGCTAATTTATTATGCAGTTATTCCGAATAATGAAAAACTCAGTAATTACGTTACAATGAATTCAGTAATTACATTGAACTATAGTGTAGATATAAGAGTAGTCAATCATTTTATGTCAATTCTTTTATGAAATTCAATGGTGCATTTTATGCTTTCATATAAGTCAAGTTGGTTTAATTTTATGCTTTTATTATTTCACAGATGTATCAACAGGTAAATGTACTCCAAATGTTCTATATAATCAGGACTGTCATTCTAATGGTTCACTGCTTAAATGAAACATTTAAACACATTCATGCATACCTTTCTCTTTCTCATGCTCTATATCTCTATCTCTTAAGCAGACACCTGTGTAAACAGATGTTTCACTGTCACGCCACTGGTGGACTTCCAAATATAACAGTCTTTCACGGTTAGTCATGGACAATTAACACATACGCATGGAAAGTAAAGTAGAAAGAGAAAATTGGATTATGGTATTGTACTTTCTGATCTTGCTAAAGTCAAAGTCGTTTTTATTGTCTCTGCAAACTTATTGCCCTTGAAAAAGAAAAACTATTGGAAAAGTCAAAAGAGTCAATAATTCACTTCGATAAAAGTAATAAAAGCAAAACTTTGGAAGGTTAGAAAAGTCTAAGGTTTAAAGATGAAGAAAGAGAAGAGAGGAGGAAGAAAAGGTGTGCTGAGGAAAGCCAACACTAATTTAATATGAAGGTCAAGAGGAGGGAAGAGATAACTTCATGATGTTGAAAACATTATATTGTTATCTTCATGCTGTATTCTCTTTCCTCCCCATTATCTTGCATCTGAGAACACGGTTAAATAAAGTGGTAAGTTCCCTGATGACATTGCCTCTGGGCTTAGCTCGGTAGACAATTCTTATCTGCACGCAGCATATCTGATTTCTGTATTGTTGGCCAGCGGGGAAAAAAACAAAAACAAACAGCATACAAGCCATGAGCAGAGGAAAGTGCAACTAGGAAGGGTACTGATGCTGTTCATTAACCTATAGGGTTTTTTTAAAATATATGTTAGTAGTATGGTGTAGTGCTTTTCATTAGTATTAAAGACTCAGCCTACTCAGAAGTAGTGTAGGTGTTAAGCTGTGAGCATGAAACATCTGATCACAGGATTGAGCCTATGCTTGCACTGATTAAGCATGTACATGAAATATAAATAATAATGTATCATCTGCCAATCTAATAACACAAATGATAGAGAGAGAGTCTAGATCTGGTGATCTCATATAAAAAGTGTTTTCCTTTCGTAAATATCAGGAGCTATGCTTTCTTGCAATGCTTCACTCACACACACAGGATGTGAATTGAAGGGGTGGAAAATACTGTAACTGAACTTTGTGATTGTACTATTTTGAAAGATATATACTTAGTATTATTTAAATTGAGTACTTGAATTGAATACCTACTCAAATAAATTTACAAGAGGAAAAACAAAATATACTTTTTACTCTTTGCATTTTCATTTTGACCTTCATACTAGTTGTTAACAATCTCAAATGCTATGAGGTTTTTTTTTTCCTTCTATTTTTCCTGTGGGTTTTTTCTGCCATGTTTTGCTGGATTTACCAATGATTCATACAGGATGAGATGTGTCCTTTGCTGCCCACGTTAAAAAAATAAATAAATAAAATAATAATAAACTTTTGCTCATAAAATGTTTCACCAGATCTAAAGTATAAAAATAAATGTATACTCATTCATTATATAAATAATAATGGTAACACTTTCTCTGAAGGCGATAAGTATATTGACCTGAGAACTCATTCTTAACATGTTACAATACATTTATGAGGCATCATATACTGTACATACTATTAAGAAAAGGCATCACGGTTTATAGCTGCGTTTTATAATGCACTAATTAATGAACAGAATGCATTGTAAGTGGTGTTTAAAACAATTGGCAACAGCAAACTGAGTGTAATCTGCTAAGTGTAAATTCTGAATAATCAATATATAATAGCTTATAAATTGTATTTGTCAGCTCTAAGTAAAGTGACATGTTTTAAACATGAATTTGTTTATTAATCCAATAGCATTTTGACTTTTATTTCTCATATTTTTATCAACTTTATTTCTATTTTTAATTGGGTGGGCTTTTGCCTCAATACTCATATGTTTTCCACCCATGGTGAATTAATACTACCCCAAAAAATAAAGACCACAGATTAGCATTACAATATTTTTTTACAGTTCTAAACTAACTTGTGTATGTCTTCAACTTTACACCTTTTTTTTTTTTTTTTTTTTTTTTTTTAAGCTAATATGGTATTTTAAATGGAACGGTCTTAACTGCCATATGATTCATTTACCACAACTTGAAGTTTCACTGTTTGTACGGAGTGAATATATGGTGCTAGTATACCTGAACATTAGATAAATAAGTCATTATGAATAAATATCCTCTTATTTGTAGCTTAGCTTCTTTTGTGAACCTTTTTTTGATGTTGTTGATCGTTTCTCCTACATCTGTTTTTGCCACAGATAATACAATACAGTTTCTTTCATTTATATTTATTAAGAGGTAGCTGACCCATCATGGTATAATTCACATTCTATTTTTCTAGGTTTCATGGCTAGTAGAATGGCTAGTTTAATTTTGAGAGGAACTGTCTGCATGTCATAGCTCATCCTTACTGGCATACCACACATCTATTCCAAAGGTCGATTAAGATTTGAAGAGGCTCATTGCTTAAAATAGCTCATCCCCTTTAGGCCTAACAGCTAGGTGGATATGGAGAAAATATGACTATGTTTTGTACTACATGTCAGAGTTCAGTCTGAGCCATTAATAATTAATGCGAATTTAGTAATAATTAAATAAGTTGTGTAGAACATGCAGTGTGGAAACAAAGTGTCATAGAAACCAATTTTCTCTAACAGTTTTCAATACAAATATAACCAGTGAATCAATAGTTTATTTTTTTTCCCTTGTACATGATATTTCATATTTTTTTATATATATATATATATATATATATATATATATATATATATATATATATATATATATATATATGAAAAAGTCAGTGCTTTAACTAACTGCTTTAACTTTTGGACTTTCTATGATCAACTGGGGACATGTTAACCTAAACTACACTGAACTGTGCATCTCTATTGAATTGAATTGATTCAGAGATGAGTTACATGCTCCTAGTAAGGATTTAATGTAGAGATTGTGCACATCAACATCAAAATTCTGACTTTAGCACATATGGGCTCAAGCAAATTGCAGTGTTAAGACCAGTGCCACTGTCTCACAGTTTAATGTAAAGAAATAAAATATAAAATATTAAGACGTGCTGGATCAAGTGATTTTATATATTTTTAGAATAATAATGATGGAAGCCATTCTCAGTGATTAATGTGATAATTACAACTTGGACTATTCATACAGCATGTGTATAAAGGCAGTGTTTGAGATGCTATAGAAAAACCCAGTCTCAGAAGCTTCTACTCAAGAAAAATCTGGCAACTCCAGGGACATGAATGCCACATAGGTAATTTGCATAATCTGAATGGGAAGCCCTGAAAATTGACTTAAGCACTTGCGTAACCAAACTCCAAATACAAAGGACTTTTCCTGTGTAAATATTCATGTAGTAACTTGTGGAGTTTCCAAAAGTCTTTATACTTTAAGTCTCCAATATGGGGCATTGTGTGAAAGAAAAATAAGAAAACTTTTAACAGCCTCTCCCGGCTACTCTACTATTTGCATTAGCCAATTGTTGACACACTGATCATGGTTTTGAGTCTTGACATAGCTGGCCTTTCAGGGCAAAAAAGGAGTGCTGTACTAATCAAAGCCATTTGGAATTATACATAATTAGTAAATCTGGCATACATTAATTAAGTTTGAATTTGTTAGGTAACAAAATTATTATGAGAAATACAAACAGATAAAAGGTCTGATTTCATATGAAAATCATCATATCAAGAATTGTGTGGTGTAAGAAAATGTACAGTCGAGTAGCTTTGCCTCTGTACACCACCACGATGGATTTGAAATGAAGCAGTTAAGATGTGATTGAGGTGTAAACTTTAAGCCTTAATTCAAGGGGTTTAACAAATAAATTGCATTAACTGTTTAAGAATTACAGCCATTTTTTACAGTCTCTCCATTTTCATAGGCTCAAAAGTAATTGGACAAACTAACAATTATTAATAAATATAAGGATTATTTTTAATACTTGGATGCAAATCCTTTGCTGCCAATGACTGCCTGAAGTCTAGAACCCATGGACTGTATGTAAGAATGCTAATCCTGCCACTAACCTAGCTTTCATATGCCTTGAATTGTGCAAACATTCATCCATCTATCCATCTTCCGTACCGCTTATCCTACGCAGGGTCATGGGGAACATGAAGCATATCCCAGCCTATAACAGGGCACAATCACACACCTATTGATGTACTACAGACAATTTGGAAATGCCAATCAGCAGATTGGCAATTCCAAATGCCAATCTGCTGCTTTAGACTGGGGGAGGAAACCGGCGTACACGGGGAGAACATGCAAACTACACGCACACAAGGCGTATGGGATTCGAACCCCCAACCCGGAGGTGTGAGGCAAACATGCTAACCACTAAGCCACTCTGTCCCCCCCAATGAAAATATGAATATGAAAAATATGAATTTGCATGTGTGAGACTATGCTGGTTTATGATCAGTAATAAGACAGGATACCAGGATTACTTCGAAAAAACTTCTGACCTAATAATATTTAAGTGCTGGTCTTTATGTTCAGCAGATGGTCTTTTTGTTTATCTCCATTCATCGATATTGCAGAAAGAGTTTCTTTATAGATAGCCACTGTCCTTTTCTTGATGTAGGCTTTGGCTCTGCAAAGGGCAGAGGGCCATGCCCCTGGATGTCATCACGAGTGAGCAGAGATTTTTTTTTCCATTCTCAAAGCTTTTCCAGAGTTTTGACATGAAAGATAAAGATTGTTATTTTACAACCAGCAAGTCATGAGAAAAGTTCAAGAATGCCAAGTGTGAGTAGAAAAATTGCAATGTGACACATATGACTCCATCAGTATGTTTAAATCTGAAGTGCACAAGAGTATGAACAGAGATGGTTACATCCTATTCTCTGGTGTTGACACTGAGCCGAAAGTCCAGTTCTGCTTATTAGATGGTCACTGTAACACTTCGTTATTAATATTGATTCCTAGCGGAAGAATATTGATTTTCTTACAGTGCTATTGACTGCAGCATACATATACTAATGTTGGAGCATAGCCTTGAGAGAGTGGCTAAAAGCGAACTCAGCAGCCTGGTGCAGGGAACAGAGCTGTGACAACGTGAAATACTCTCATGATTTAAAATAAAAGAGCACTTCACTGGGAGGCACACGGGACTTTTCTTCATGCATGCTCTTTCTTTTACTGTGCACATTTTATCCCATAGCAGCCACTGTTGGCTGTTGTGAATGTGCCATTATTGAAATGAGTGTCATACAGTAATAGCTTTGTTCTGTCTGGAGAACAGGACATATTGACATCCCTGTTGTGCCGTTACTCAATTCCCATGGAGTACTCTTGCCAAAAGGGTGCAGGCTGTAGAATATCTTAAAGACGGGTGTAATATTCCACCCAAAGTCACAACTATTTATTCAAAGCATTCGATCATAATGTCATGTAGTTTATGGAATACAAGTTCAAAAGATATGCTTTCCACAAAGAGGTACAAAAAAAAAATCTAAGTTTTACAAAGGAAGGCTTTTTATCTTCCTATGTAGAAAGTCACAGTGCATGGAGCATTTAATCTATTTTGTGTCATAGGTAAGAAACTACTATTCCAGTAAGTGCTATTCATTGAATCTGCACATATACATATCTCAGAAAAAAAAAATTTTCACTGAACCTTTTCTTGTTGCTGGAGTAGTATACTCAATTGTACAACTTTTGAACTTCGAGAAAGATGCATGAAATGTACCTTTGAAGATTTACCCTAAAAACTACATATGGTCTTTATGTACCCTTAAAATACTATATGCACAAGGAGGAGGGTGGGGCCAGGCTGTGATTACACATGACTGGCAGCGAGTTGTCTAATCAGTGGGAGAGAGCGATAAATGAGTGGCTGGAAATGGAAGATGGGGAGAGAGAGAGAGATGCACGTTTTATGTTTGACCTACTTTTATGTGTTTCTGTTATGTTTGAGTTATGTTATTATTATTAAACTTTACGTTTATGTTCAGCTGGTTCCCACCTCCTCCTTGCCTGTCTTTGAAGTTTGTTACATTGGTGCCGAAAAAAAAAAAGTGATAAGTGAGGAAGAACGCTGCTATGGAATCCTCACCACTGGCAGGCATCATCATCAAATCCCTCGCTACTGCAGGAATTTTGTTACGTTGGTACCAAAAACCGAGAAGGAGGAGGGACGCACTGTCAGAGAGCCCTCAGCACTGTGGGAGGATCGCATTGCCAAAGAAGTGTGGTGCTGGAGCAGTTAGCAGAGGATGGAGGACCCGCTGCCATCCGGCGGGGAGGTGGAGGTGCGGCTGCCGTCCACCTGAAAAGGGGAGGAGCAATAGCTATATGCCAGGAGGACCAGTGCCAGCACCCGCCATCGTGGGGGATCGCTTCCCAGCTGGCCAAATGAGGACCAGATGACAGTGTGTCTGGGGACCGGAGAACCAGTTTTTTTTTTTCTCTTTTCTCCCTCTTCTATCACCCTCTTTCTCTGTCTCTACTGCTTGCTCCTTTTCTCTCCCATCTTCCTCCCCTCATCTCTTCTGTCGCTCCCAGTATGCGGAGCCAGCCAGCCAAAGGACATAGTCGAAAGGGCAGCACTGCTCCTCCCGAAGGGGGTAGGGAGGGCGGTTTGACTGATTGGCCTTTCCAAATTGTATGTAGTGTGTGAATGGGTGTGCGATTGTGCCTGCGATGGGTTCGCACCCCGTCCAGGGTGTCCCCCACCTTGTGCCCCAAGTCCCCTGGGATAGGCTCTAGGCTCCCTGTGACCCTGTGTAGGGTAATCAGTACAGAAAATGGATGGAAGGATTTGTTTACTTATTTATAAAGCTATGCAGAAAGGTTCACAGGGAATCTGGTAGAGACTAGAGGTATGTATCAGGATCTATGGAAGCTTGCTTCTGCCACATATGAGAAAACTTGCGCAAACTTATCTCACACTTTCAACTTTTTATCTCACAATTGTGAGTTACTGTGACTTTGTGATTCTGATTATTAAGCTATCCTCTACCACTAACAAAGCCACACGAACACTGCAGGCATGCTATCCTGTTCAGCCTAAGATATTCTCCTGGAGTGGACGTTCCCATCAAAAAGAATCTTTTAAGTAGGTTATTGCTTGTTTACATCCTGCTGGGTTTTTTGTGGATGGATTATTGTAAAATGGAAGCACTAATTCACAACTGTGTGATATTAATAAGTAATTGCAGGATATAAATTTGTGAAATATTAGCTTGCAGTTGCAAGATGTAAAGTTGCAGTTGTGCAATATTAATTTGCAAGTTGAGAGATTAAAAAAATAAACAATTGCAAAATATAAGCTTAAATCTGCATAATATTTTCAGATACATTGCAGAAACAAGCTTCCATAGGGATTCTATTCATGCAGACACAAACAAGCTGCCAGATATGAAGCTCAAAGACCACATTATTAACATAATTGTGCAGTGGTTCTTAGTAACTGCCTGTTCTGGGTCACAGTGGTTTAAATTAAGCTATTAGTTTATCATATTTTGGGAAACAAAATCAACTACGTTTGTTAGAAACTATGGGATAAAAAAAATACAGTGCTATGCACATCTCTCGAACATTCACAGAATAAGCTGACAGTGCTGGCATTTCTACCTCAGGGTTTTTTCCAGTGTAGTTTTTCAGTGTTACATATACAGTATAAAATCGTACATTTTATGTAAGATAAATGCCCTTTAGGTTTAAAACCGAATACACATAAGAATATTTGGTACACTTAACAAATACAGATGATGGCATTGTGTTACATCCTTTTTGCCATACATTTGTGAACCATACTCATGGGATTATGAGCAACGACAATGCAAATTGCAATGTCCTTTTCTTGTTCTTCAGGTCATCAATATTTGGTAAAAGTCACAATCAATTCCACTGGCATCCCACTAACTGAACCCATTGACACCATTTATGTTACACATGAACTATCTTAGCTCAAGGAACTAAATGACAGTTTTGGAAAGACTGCCACCCTGAGATAATTACTCTTAAATGCTGTATTTAACCAGTCGTCTCTCCTGTTGGGACTCTGATTGGCACCCTACCAGCAAGGTTAATACGGCTTGAGTTGATGATTAGTACGAAAATGTCTATATAAATTGAATTTGGCACTGGCTCAGAACACATTACCAGCCTCACCAGGATTAGACGATCTTCTCTCAAGAGAGACTTAAACAAAATGAGTCGCATTAGCCCAGTATGAAAGCAAGGGATGGTATTTTACATTGCGGTTACTGGAATGTTAAGCGGCATACATGTGACATGCAGCATGTCGTCACACATTCTCGAATCAGAAGTTATCGCTTTATTTTCTATAGCAGCGAGGATCGGAATATTTAAATGATTCCTATAACAGCTCATAACAGGGATTTGCACAGTGGACACTCATAATCTAAGCATAATGATAACATTTATGGAAAGAGTTTCAGCAGTACTTAATGGTCCTGCTCCTATAATAGGTATCCCAACAAAAATGACAAACATCACACATTGTCTAATTAGTGAAAAATATATCTGAATACATACATTAAAAGTGAATTAGAAATCAAAATCATTTTAATTATATCCTAAAGTCTTCTCCTTCAATTTCATTTATTCATTTAAATGAATTCATTGTCACTCTTTAAACTGCTCACATTTCGTTATTTATCAATTTTCTATTTTGTTTATGCACCATTTATTAATTTTCTCACAACTTATATGATAATGAGAGGGATGTGGCTAAATCTATCTAGGTGTTGGGTTGGTCCCTTGTGCTTGGTTCCGAGATTGAGAGTTAAAAGAGCGATCGAAAATTTGACAGCTTCATGATCACGATGTGCTCTCATCAACATCAACATCCTTTAATTAACGATGGCACCTTAAATATTTTCAGAAATATTCAAACTGGCTCAAAAAGGTACTGATGATAAAGTTTCCCTCATAAAGGTATAAATGCACAGGCTGGGATTTTATATTTATATAAAAAAAAATTTCTGAGACATTGTTCACATTTTTTTTACATTTCCTCACAAGTTATTGAGAGAAAATGGTCAAATGTAGCTGCTTGTATGTGCTTGTTTAATAATAATATAACTATTATATTAATTATAATATAATATAATTATTATATAATATATAATATATAATAATTATTATTATAATATAATAATGCAACTAATATAAATTTATATGTAGCTTTTAGGCTCACTAATGCCAGATTTATTCTAGTTCGGATAGATTTGGGTTGACCTTTAGCTCCAGCGTGCACACAATGGGGGCGAATGTGCAGTAATGTTATGCTTAGTTAGTGATATAAAAATATTACCATTAAATAGGGAGACTGAGAAGTTGAGAAATAGAAAGGGAATGTAAATGACAAATGAAGGAGTAATGTGAAGTTTGATATTTATTGTATGGTCTGTTTTAGACTTTAGGAAATGCATCTAGAAATTATCTTTAAGAAAAAACTTCCTAAATATCTGAAATATTAGAAAATAATTTATATTGTTTTTAACTCAGTCTATAATCAATTTATGTTACATTCTAAACTTATTTATGACTTGTGGTGATTCCATACCTATACCCTCCAACCAAATACTCCTTTAGGCATCGTCTGTCAAAACTTTTTTTTACGATGTGACTTATTATGTACGCAAAAGAGTGAACAGGGCTCAATTATATTTAGGGGCTAATTGTTCAAGCTGGTTCAATCTGAAGTTTTCTATCCTAATGATACGTTTGTGTTTACAGCACATTAATAACGCTAAAAATCATCTTCTCCTAAGGGTTCAATTGTAATCTTACACTGTGAGAAATCTCTGAATATTAACAGTTGTACGACTGTATATCTTATCGGAACTTGTGATTCTTATGGTGTTTTTCTGGTTAATTACATTTTCAAATTGCATTATGGGACCTAGAGCTCTGCTCCGACAACTTTTGGTGGCAGACAAATTTTATCCACCTGTTTCAGCAGTAAGTACTTTTATGGAAAATTTAACACTGCAATTTAACAAAGTGTCGCTTTTATTGCCATTATTAGTTAGTTTGAAATGACATATTGTCTGGGTTGGTCATGTAAAAATCAATTGTGAATTTTCATTGTATATCGCTAACATAGTGAACTGGTGTTCACAACGCAATTATTGTTAAGTTATTAACCAGCACTTGGTTTGGGAGTTTAAAGGATTTATGATTTTTTTCATACGTTTACAAGCTGAGCAGCTTTATAATTTTTAATGTTCCTTGGTTATGTTATTTGGGTGAATATCTGTAAATTTTTTACAGTTTTATTGTAAGTATTTTTAATCTGGGCTGGAGCTTGGAAACGGTTAATGTAAACCCCTCCAACAAAACTTTTTTTGAACCACAAAAAAGTTTGACCTCCAGTCCCACATTGCATGTAAAAGGCAATTATTCTGTGGAAATTTCAAAGAAGTTACAGTTTTCTTGGTATTATATAAGTAGCTAACACTAACAGTTAAAGTTCATAACTGTTGTCTAGTTTGGTCGGTAAGATGGTGGTGTTAGCTAACGTGCTAATTGTGTCCATTAGTGGTGTTTTTTGAGGCTCTTTCTAAATATAATTTTGGGCCATTTGTCATTTGTGTTGGAGTGGGCAATATAGTGGTAGACACAATAAACTGGTAGAAATTTGACAACCAGTATAAATTTGGAGTTATTTTCTCCATCATTGTTACGCTTACGTGCCATAGTACCATGTCTTCATGCAAGTTTATCCTTTGCACGTGTTTTGCCAATTTAAAATTCCAAGTGATTTTAAACCTTGCAAGTGCAATAAGACACGAAAGAGAACAGAAGCAAGTAAATAAATTCGCTACTCACATGCTGTCTACAGACAGTTTTCTGTCCACAAATACCCGAAGTGCGTGTGCAGAAAGCCGCCTGTCACAGCCTTCTTTTTTTTATTGCACTTAAACAGTCAAATGCACACAAAGTCATGTCAAAATATCCATCTTGGTGAGTCTTCACGTAAATGTAGTCAGTGTTAAAGTGAACATAAACAGTTGGGAAAGAAATCGGATATGTGTCAGTATATTGGATCTGTACATTAGGTCTTAAAGTGACAGCAGCCTAATATACCTGCTGCTGTCTGTGTCAATGTGTTAATGTTAATCAAATAACAAAAGAAAAAAAGAAAATCACTCACTGCTTATGACTGAATAACTTTAGTAGCTTTCATAAGGATCAATGTACATTTAATATAGTGAATGCTATGCAGTGTTTTATTTTTACATTTGATTATTTAATCTCTGTATGGCAGCAGGTCTCCAAGATGATACCTAGAGCTTTAGAGGGTCCCACCTCCACTGAAACACGGTGGTCTATATTCAAGCCATCCCTGTGTTCTCCTAGTCTAGAAATTCTGTTATCTTTGTCCCTGTCAATCTCTTTTTCACCCTGTCCCTCTCCATCTCTCTTAACAATTCAAGTGTATTGTGTGTATTATGTACATCATGTTAGTGTGTATTAGAAATATTTTCCTTTATTTTACAGCTGTAGAAGTAGCCTCTGGCCAGTCAATCATTAAGGCATCCCCATGTTCTACAAGTTGCAAATTATCTCAATTTCTCTCTCTGTCCCTGTCTGTTCTCTCCCTGTCCCTTGATATAGAAATCTCTTTCTCTCTCCTTGCATCTCTGACATACAAAAAACAACCACAGTGTAATTTTAGTATGTATTAGTAGTAATATTGTTCTTTGTTTTAGAGCTGCTGAAGTAGCGTTTAGCTAGCCTATACTCAAACCACCCTTGTGCATTGCTAGTCTGTGTCCCTGTCTCTCTCTGACCCCAGCTATCGGTCTCCCTGTCTCTCTAACTAGATCCTTCTTCTTGCATCTCTGACAAACAACCACATTTCAAGTGTATAATGTTAGTGTAACACTGTTGTTATTACTGCTCTTTCACCTTGACTTTTAAAGTGTGCTCTTAGACATAAACCTGGATGAAACTACTAAAAAGGACTCAGATTCCATGGCAGTTGGTAGCTGACAGCTGAAAGTTGGTGCTGTTGCCAGATACCCTGCTAGGTAGCTAGCGTCTTCCACCATTTTGTCTACTGATTTTAATTCACTGGTTTCTCAGATTGACTTGAAATTTGTCCACTTTGTTCTCAAATTATTGAAGTTTAATTTATTATAAATCTCGCTGCTAAACTTGATTTAAAAGCAATTAAATTATGTCCCTCTGTTTCTATTTTTCGCCATCTTTGTCTTTCCCTTTTTGACAGTCTCTTTCTTTCTCTGTTCCTCACTCTCTTTCTTTCTTTTTCCCTCCTTCTGCGATAGTATTTATTCATTCTAATAGTTTTTTTAAACAGCCATTGAAATCAGTCTGATGGCTCAAGACATCCACTGAGGAATTTACTGCACACTTCTTTTACAAGTGGTAAGGGTTTGTTTTTTGGTTTTTTTCCAGGATCTTTTTGGCACATTCCAATTGTCTCTTTTAATTGTTGTGTCAGTGATAATCAGTAATATATTTTTCTATTTTGTTTACAGTCTTCATCTTACCTGCAGACAAGAAGCAAATCCGCCCCCTCATCCTTGCCACTCTGTAGAATCTTTCTTCCCTTGCAAATTTTCCAATAATTTAATCAGTGGATGTAATTTGTTTGTTTGTAATGTTAAGAGAGACTGTAATGAATTAGCAAACTTTGAACACTTTACAGATAAGAAAATTTTTTAAAGAAGAGTTATCATTGTAGGTACAGAAAACAGTTAAATGTTTATTGCTGTAGGTATAATATCGAACAAAAACAGTCTTTTTTATTTACTGTAGGTAATCCGTCAATTAACAAAAAATGTCCGTTTTTTAATTATAGGACAAAGTCCGGGTAATGAGCTACCAGTATATTTTCTGTTATTTTACGGATTTATTTAACATTTGCAGTTTTTGTACAGTAGGTATACCATTAAATAATAGGAAGTGTCCTGATTTTTTTGTTTGTTTGTTTGTTTTTTTTACTATAGATAGACTATTAAATAACAGAAAATGTCCTGTTTTTTTTCCTTTCTTTTTTTACTGTGGGTTCACTGTCAATTAACAGAAAATTTCCATTTTTTAATTATGGGTTATGATTCTTGGATAAATTGCATCTGTATTACTTCATCTCTTAAACTGTAATAATAAAAAAAATCTAAACTGTACAGAAATAAATATCTTTTAACTTTTTTTGCCCACACATCACTAGAACTAATCTATGTTGCACACTTAAAGGATGGGACTGTCCACAGCATGCAGGGTTGCTAATATGGTTATGTGACACTCTGCACTACACACTGTTAGCCTGGGCAGCCTATTTTATGGTTGTTGCACACAACAGATAGAGTTATTGTGCTGCAAAAGTTAAGCCTATCAATTCAAAAGCAAGACATGTTTGCAGATAGGGATTCATATCAGGTACAAACAGGAAAGCTTGCTAAATGTTGCATGTTATTAGACCACAGTGCTGCTCTGTCCTTCAGTCAGGTTGGTCAGAATTTGTTGAATAATTTAACAACAACAACAACAATAATAATAATCCATCCATCCATCTTCTACCACTTATCCAGGTCACGGGGAACCTGGAGCCTATCCCAGGGAGTATTGGGCACAAGGTGGGGTACACCCTGGACAGGGTGCCAATCCATCGCAGGGCACACAATCACACACACATTCACACACCCATTCATACACCACGGACACTTTAGACACGCCAATCAGCCTACCATGCATGTCTTTGGACTGGGGGAGGAAACCGGAGTACCCAGAGGAAACCCCCGCAGCACGGAGAGAACATGCAAACTCCGCACACACAGAGCCGCGGGAATCGAACCCCAACCCTGGCGGTGTGAGGCGAACGTGCTAACCACTAAGCCACCGTGCGCCCCCAATAATAATAATAATAATAATAATAATAATAATAATAATTATTATTATTATTATTATTATTATTATTGTTATTATTATTATTATTATTCTGTAACAGCAGCTGTGGTAGACGTTCTGGCTGTAATTCAAATTGCACAGGCTCATTCCAATATGTTGTTTTTATAGCAACAGCACATTCAGAAATCTGTATAATCACTGATAGGGTGATGTGTTCTGTTAGGAGAAATGGGAGGAGACTTTAGTGTCGGCGCTTTTTAACAGTCAGTAAGTTTCCTGCCATAGGGGGTTTCTCAGGACTTTCCACTTTATGGTTTCCCTGTAACATGACAAGCTGTGCTTTTCCTGTCATACTGTATTTACTTCAAGAGAGGAAAAAAAGGTGAGGCTCGTGATGGAACAAATGTTTATAGCCCCTGTAATGTAAATGATTACAGGAATTAACTTGTCTTGTAGCTGTTTCACAATATTAGATGTAAATATAAATGGTTAAAAAAACATGACGTTTCATTTGTACATAAATAAACTGTAATCGTTGGTGGTGTAATATAAGAGGGGGAAAAAACACGTTCTTATAGGCAAATAATCCAATCTGTGGCCACCCCCATTGTGGATAATTTTCGTGAATAACTGTGCTTTATTCTGTACGGAAAGTGTTAAAGGCGCGTTTGTAAAGCAGCTTTAGAAACAGAATGAGCTATGATGATTAATATCCATGGGTGTCTTGCAAGTAATAATTTTGAGCAGATCAGTTATACCTTCTTATTGCTTCCTGAACATTAAATTCTTCCACCTGCAATTTAAATGCTTCTACTTTGACCCCTGAACACGAACAATCCAGCTTCATTATGCAGAATTAATCACCATGTTTCTGTGACGTCACAGCAGCTGAGTCTTGCCCTATATACGTAGCAACAGTCTGTCCCATCATTCTGCCATTAACTTTAACAGCAGGGCTGGTCATTAGACAGGATGAACTGCACACCAAGGGCCCCATAACTGTCTCATCCATGGGACAGGCTCATGGCTCAGAGACCCCAGCATGGCCGCGTCGAACAGAATATGCCATCAGGCTCAGGTCTGCATTGGCTGCTTCATAGAGTCCTCCCACTGTGAACTCCCTAGTCTGACCTTGAGATCCAGTATTTAAACGGCACAGGACGAAGAATGCTAACCAGGCCCACACTGTATCAATTACAACCCCCTAATTAAGAGTGAGTGTCTGCAGGAGATAAAGAATACCATTAGAGGGGGAAAACAGTGGGAAACAAGCTTTTTTCTTCTAGGGATTTTGGACTAATCTCATTTTGCTGGAACTGTTTTTCACCCGTGTATTCTTTGAAGTGTAAATGCTAAGAAATAAATATATATGTGTGTCAAAGAAACCCCTGCAGAAGAGGCGCTATGTGAAGAAACAATAGAACAGGAAATAGGACTTCTGTATTTCTGTAAATTAGTCCGTTAAATTGTAGTATTCATGTGTTATTGCGGTTGGATACAAATTTGCCAGGATTCACCATCCAATCAAGACAAGTGGCTGTTGGTAGGTTTTCATTATGGCCCATGTCAGATTAAATGTTTACTCCTAACTTTGACACTTTTTGTCTACTGACTGAGGATCTGTTGAGAAAATAAGCTGAGAAAAGCTGGAGCAAACCAAAGTAGAACTGAAGTGTGCTGAATTAGTTCTAATGAGGTTATTAGCATGTGCATTGAACCAGTTAGGGGAAGATCTTCAAAGCCTTTTCCAATCTCCATCCAAGCATCTCAGACAGGTTGGAGAGGCCTCAGCTTAATGTACGAGATGAGATTTAGTTCTATCTTGAGACACGGTCTCATTTCACCAATACTCTTTTACTCTAGAGCCCTCCTTCACACTATATTGCGACCCACAAGTGCCCACAATAGATTGTACCATTTCCGACAACAGATTGTACCAATCTGTCTGCTTTGCTCACAGAGTAAATAATGCAATTATCTTTGTAAATATTTCTATTTCCGCAAGCTACATTTGGGAATACCAGGTCGTCAAAGGCACGCTTTGAGTTAGCGGTCAAAATATTTTGCCTTTGCAGCCTTTGCCCATTGTTTTTTTGTCCAGTTCTCCAAAAGGACCTGAGCAGTTCTGTTGGCACTGCTACCTGAAAAATAAATGTGCCAAAATAAATAATGAATCAGCAATACCAAAAAGACTTTTGCAGGAGTAAGACTGTCTCAGTTGAGCGGAAATTGAATGGCGAGTTATCTTTCTGACACAAATACACATGCTTTCCATAATCCCTGGCTCTAAAACAATGTCGAGCCACTTGAGGCTTGTCTGCATTTAATTTTAACTGTAGTACCTAGTAGCAAGCATCTGCACTGCTGGGGATAGGCTGTGATGTACTTTGGCTGCAGGACTGTCTTTGTCAGAAGCTAGAAGGTCCCACAGAGCCTGTCCTCATACAAAAGCTGCATCTGTTTCATAGGGATGAATGGCTTCCTTTGGCATGCCAGAATGCCCTTGAAGCTACTGCCACTATGCTACCTTATTTCAACCTCAAAGTTCCGGTTTGGGGCGATGATTTATGAGCTAATTAATTGTATTTGATTTAGTTGGTTTCAAAATGCACAACCCCAAAAAGTTGGGACACTGTATAAATTATAAATTAAAAAAAAAACAGAATGCAATGATTTGCAAATCTCATGAACCCATATGTTATTCACAATAGAACATAGAAAACATATCAAATGTTCAACTGAGTAAATGTACCATTTTTAAAAAATAAGAATTTTTCATTTGAACACATCCCAAAAAAGTTGGGAAGGAGCAACAAAAGGCTGGAAAAAGTAAGTCCTACTAAAAAGAAACAGCTGGAGGAACATTTTGCAACTAATTAGGTTAATTGGCAATGGGTCAGTAACATAATTGGGTATAAAAAGTGTATCATCAAGAGGCAGAGTCTCTCAGACGTAAAGATGGGATGGAATAGAGATATGTACAGATGTTTGTGTCTTGTTATTATGACTCCTACATTCTACTCAAAGGTTCTTATCTGAATTTGGGACAATATTGCTAATTAGGAGCTAAATCTGTTTGAGGAGTTCAAACTCATACACCCTCAACATCTTGGTCAAATTCTGTATGATACGGTTGGCAACTCAGAGTTGGAGTTATGCATACATAGAGAAGACTTAAAACTGCAGGGTAGAGATGGCCTAAAAAAAAGGCATGTCTCAGTTACTCGCAGTTCTGATCTTGGAACCCTAAGCTTAATTTAGTTGCTCAGTATTAGCTCAAGCTAGTAAAAACTGAGGGGCTGACTGTTCCTCAGTGTGGAATGAACTTCCAACCTCAATCAGCAGAATCCTGTCATATCTTCAAAAAAAAAATGGCTAAAGACCCACCTCTTCTATGAACACTTAACTAACCTCTAACTGAATTTAGTATCTTGTGGCTTTATTAAGATGTGTGCACATTTAACTGCAAGAGCATGATCTAAAAAAATTCAAAGGCAAACTAATATCCCAGAAATCTCAGAGGCATTAACTACATGCAGGTAATTTGCACAATCTAAATGGAGAACTCAGAAAATCAAAATAAGCAGCTGCGTAACACGAGTCTGAATACTTGTAAGTTTCCCTGCATAAACATGGACTTTGTTAACAAACTGTAGTGAATATATTAAGAATTTTTCTGACCTTTTTATTGCCTGGATCTTTTCTGCAGTTATGTCTTGCATAACCTTTTCCAGCATATCTGTGCTTGCGGTGGGCGTGGTCGGCTGCTCCTCAGTTCGCTTAGCATGTAAACCAATGAGGAGTCCCAGAAAGAAGGCTCCTGTCCCAAGCAGCAGGTACTTGACAATGCAGGTAGCACTCATCTTGTGCGCCTTGGGAACAGTCCCGCTGTATTGCAAGTAGTTGGGATCCTCTTGTAGTCGCTCAAACCGTCCATGGGGGGAAACAGAGGGCTGGATGAACTCTTGGTCTGGATTAATTTCACCAGTAGGTGAGTTGCCTAAAGTTTGTGAGTCTGCATACTCTAGTTGTAAGTTGTCCATCCCGGGCTCTACCAACTCCTTTTCCATCTCCCACTCTAGATCAAGAGTGGCTAGCTGATCCTCACATTCAAGGACCTGAAGGTGCATGGAGCTACCATGACTGGCATGTGCTTTCGTGTATGCCATGTCTTCACCTACACACACACACACACACACACACACACACACACACACACACACATTAATATGGCATTAATTTACAACAAATGGGGAAAAATAAGGACATAAAGAAAACACCTCATAAGAAGAATAATTTAGCTTGCCATCATTTTGTAAATTCAAGTTTTTCACTGTTTAGATATCCAATGTGTCTCAGTGTTCTAACTATACCAAGCATTCTCATGGGAGCCTGGAAGGGCACAGTGGTTCACTGCTGCTGCTAAAAAAGATCATTAAGGGTGACGACTTCCTGGGATCAAATTCATAAAAAAAAGGAGACCAGTGTCAAAGTACTCCATTAAATTTAACTATCCCTTTTAAAGTGATCACCATCAAACCCAAACCAGCCCAATCGATAATAACAAAATTGCAAAAGTGCCCAGAAATTTCACAGTGGACAAAGGCTATTACTCATTTAAATTCAGCTACGAAGGAGACCAGTGAATGAAAATGTGCTGCTTGAAAAGCTCAGACTCAGGCAAAGTAGATAACATCGAAGGAACGGTTTAGATCGAACTGCAACACTTAAATAAAACATTTAAGTGAGGTCAGGAGTAAAATTTGACCTGATAAAAGTAACTGAAAAACATTACAATTGCACACAAACACAGATATAGCACATAGAATAATTTCGTATCACATTTTATGCATTTCCAACATGTTTTCTAGGTTTTTGTTCTTTGTTCTTTTATTCAAACCATTAAACATAGACCAAAATGTCCTCAGTGCTGGTCAATATGTGATTTTATGAATGAGGTGCCATTTGTGCCCCAAATATGAAATAATATTGTATATGTACAGTAAACATAAAAGACATTTAAAACACAGGTAAAGTGTCCTTCACAACAACCGATGTGCATATTTCAGATAAATAACTTAAAACATTAATAAAACCTATACAGCACTTTACCTTGAAATATAACAATTAAAATACTTTTACAAAACACATTATAATTGTTGCATTTATGTGTGAATCCATGTCCAATATAAATTATTAAAATAAAACATTTTATCCTTCCATAACATTCATACAACCCTGTTACCTGAATACAGTCACCCCATGAAATGTTTGGAATAGTCCACAAAGCACATGTTCAGGAAGCTGTATCATTCAAATTTCCTGAAGACTATGGTAAAAAGAAAATTAAGGTCATTCTTTTTGAATTTTGTTTTCAGTGATATTGTTGTATTAATTGACAAGGTCACTTTGAAAATACAACTATCACTTGAAAAGTACAAAGTCAATCTATACTGTTAAGCAAGCACTGATTGAAAGTAAATCATTACTTAAAAGCTTCACAACCTCATAAAATGTGGGCTAGTTGCCTACATTTTGTGTATTTGTTAATTCTACGCTTTAAAAAAAAACCCTCAGACCTGTTTCTTTCAACCCTGTTACTCATTTAAGAAAATGGAGCCACTGTCAGCACAGAAAAAGGAGATTCTTGTGCGAGTTGGGTTAACACATTTCTTTTCTTAGATTCAACATTGAAACATTATAAAAATAAAGTATAACCCACTCAATATCTGCTTTCTTCTGCATGCATTAGATCATAAGCACCCAGACTGACTAGAGTTACTGTGTTTGACAGGGGAGAGAGAGAGTATACCATCACTCCCAGACAGCATGGCCAATTTGCGCTCCCTTGGCTTCTGGCCATAGATGGGTGTGGCATCATATGGATTCAAACTCACAATCTCCTCATGATAGGATGAATGATTTTCTATTGCACCATTTGGGAGCCCCGAGTTATAAAGGTTAAATCGCACCCCAATCACGGTAATCGCATACACTCAAACACAGCCATGTTATTTCTATAGCACCATGTATATGAACTGTAATGAACAATAAAGTGAACTGAAATTGATTCACAGTACACTATATGGCCAAAAGTATGTGGACACCTGACCATCACACTCATACATGGACCTTCCCTAAAATGTTGCCACAAAATTGGACGCACACAGTTGTATAGGGTGTCTTAAGTAGTATAAAGATTTCCCTTCACTGGAACTTCAGGTGAACGGCAGTGACTCCTCCGTCCTCCCTTGCACCGCTTGCACCAATGTAACAAACTTTCAACGATGGGCAAGGAGGAGGCGGTAGTGCTGGAGCGGTTGCCAGGAAGGACGGAGGAGTCACTGCTTTCCAACTGCTGCCGTATGCCTGAAAAGGTTCCGTGCCATCACCCGGCATCATGGGGGATTGCTACCCAGCAGGCCGAGGACCAGATGACAGCGTGTCTGGGGACCGGAGAACCAGTTTTCCTTCTCTTTCTCCTCTCTTTCCCTCTTGTTCTCTCTCCTGCTTGCTCCTTCTCTCTCCCCTCTCCCTCCACTCGTCTCTCATCTCACTCAAAGGATGCAGGGCCAGTCAGCCGAAGTGGGGTGGGAGAGCTTGCGTCAGGCTGGGGGCATGAATCCGGCCCGGAGGAGTGTGATGAGGAGGAGGGAGGGGCCAGGCTGTGAGGATGCACGCCTGGCGCCGAGGTGTCTAATCAGCGGGAGAAAAAGATAAGGAACAGCTGGAGATGCCGGAGGGAGGGAGGGGGAGAGAGGGGGAGAGAGAGAGAGACGCGTGTTTTTGTGTTTGAGTTACGTTTGTGTTATTTTTACGTTCTGTTTATTATTAAGGTTTTACGTTTATGTTCAGCCGGTTCCGACGCCTCCTTGTTATAGTCAGGGGTTATGGAGAAAATCAGGATTTACATATATACTAACTCTTCAGTGAACATTGCAGTTGAAATCTGAGAAGGAACAGATTGCACTAAGAAACAGGAAAATTAATTTTCTTCCCTGTTTGCAGAATCAGCCCAGACAGACAAGGGCAAGAGGTCGTAAAATTGCTGTGGTATGCAATTTAATGAACATGAGAACAAATACCAAGAATTAGTGAATGAGATAAGATGTGTAATGGGAAGATGATGATGGTGAAGATGATAGGAGGCAGCAGTTATGTTAAAATATGATAATCAGTGTATTCTGTCATCCAATAGGATGTTGATTTCTTTGTATTTTACTAAAGGACTATAAATAATGATGAAATGAATAATTCATGAATTTAACCATTTATACTACAAACTTCTGTCTCATAGTACTGTGAGGTAAAGTACGTTTGGTAAGGTACGAGTGGCTATCCGGGCTCGTGAGCAATTGCTGACTCAATTAGATATTTACTTAAGCACATTCAAGTGTAGGTATTGAATTCTTATTTTGCATGTGAATTTCCACAAAAGTGTCCACAAACTTCTGGCTGTATAGTGCATGTAAAAATTAAAAAAAAAAACATTTGTCATAATGACAAGCAGTTTTTAATAGACTGCTTAAGTTGTTGAGAGTCTAAAGCACAGGGAGATGACGACGAGCTACTGAGCAGGTTTGTATGGCTCAGAAACCTTTCTTCAATTTGGATGCGAATGCAGAGAAGAGATCCTCATTCGCCCCTTGACCCCTGCTACGATATGGGTTGTCAAACATTTTGGGCAGAATTGACCCTCCTCTCCTCATCTCCTCCCTGCTTTCCTCTTCTTTCCACTCTTTTCCTGTCCTCTTCTCTCCATCATTCGCTCAGGTGGCAATGGAGCTCGGCTCTCTTCTTCACAGAATGACAGCTGACATTCAATCACCAGAAATGTCAGCAATTTAACGCTTCTCAGCACCACAACAGAGCCATCAATTAAAGGCCAATGGAATGTACCATCTTTGACTTTTCCCCTGAGATTGATTTGACAGTGACACTAAAATGGAATGCCGCTGGAGTGCACACACTATGCACATTCAAGCTGGCCTAAATCAATTTTCCAAACCATCCAAAGGACAGATTTGAGGAGCAATTTATTCATACAGCATTTTCCACTGGGCTACATTATGTTAGATTGGATTTGAGGAATGTTATTTTTATTTTTTATCCTTGTTCTTGTGATTGACACATACAAGATCCAGACAAGAAATGCTTCATATTTTTTGTGCATTTTATGCTCACCTTCATCAATATTGATAAAACTTCTCCTTGCATAAATGTAGCTGAAATTGGTCGAGACAGGCAGAGTATCCAGTGTCACTCCCAGAAGGAGAACGCTGGAGTGTTGCTTGTGGCAGATAAGACAACATGTCATGAGTAGCATGACTAACGACATCTATCAGGAAATGAATCCAAGCCCAAGCCAAACAGGTCTCAGACAACACTAAACTTAACTCCTCACTACAATGCAGCTCAATAAACCGCACACACTACACAACTGTCACAACATCAAAAGGCCATGACTCAGTAGATCTCTCAATAAAAAACACTGCAGATATTGGAGAAAGACAGGATATTGCAGGGAAGAATGTGGAACACTCAACAAAACATATGCCCATATGCCCTTCACCAGCCCACATTAAAGGAAAAATACAATCAGAAAACTCTCTCTCAGATGTCATTTCTTCAAATGTTCTAACAAGGCGAACAAATCAATACAATGTTTATTCAGTCCAATTTACTTAATATAGACTTTAGACCAACCAGCAAACAAATATATGCAGCTGCACATGCACATTAGACAAATTAAAGACTGGTTTATATTTCTTTATTCATGTGCATACTCAGGCAGAGAGGGGGGTTATGGGTAAGCATGCTAACACACAGTCCTCCTAAAAGCTAAAGTATCTATAGTGTTGTTCCTCATCAAGCCTTCACGAACTCTGTTAGGTTGTGGCATGGAGGTGTGCCATCTTGCATACTGGAAATGTTATGAGACATTTTGACTTTTCTTCTGTGCGCTTTATCAAGGGTTTCAGAGTAATCAAAAACCATCTGCATAGCATGCTGCTAGGTGTACAGAAATATATCCCAATATTAGTGGAGGGCACTGTACA
Source organism: Ictalurus furcatus (assembly GCF_023375685.1). Taxonomy (NCBI): domain Eukaryota; kingdom Metazoa; phylum Chordata; class Actinopteri; order Siluriformes; family Ictaluridae; genus Ictalurus; species Ictalurus furcatus. The sequence goes on from NC_071264.1 coordinate 11,530,811, forward strand.
TGTACACTTTATCAGTTCGTTAGTCCTTCAATTGAGCAATATGAGCATTCCCGTATAAGAGGGAATATGAAATACTAACCTGGATGTACACAAATCTATGCTCATTTCTAGAGAACTCTGTTGAATAAGGAAATATTACTCTGAAACTTGATGAAGGCCTTAATGGCTGAAACAGGTAGGCATGTGTTTTAACTGATTATCCTTCTGAGTGCCTCATAGTTCTACAATAATACTCAATTAGTAGGAGCCCAAAACTGAAGCAGAGAGTCCACCAGAGTGGACCTCGAAATTTGAAGGATCTGGAGAGATTCTGTATGGAAGAATGATGTAAGATCCCTTGCCATGTATTCTCCAACCTCATCGGGCATTAACAAACCTTTTCAGAACCATTTAAAAAATATTTTTTTTGCAAATGTCAATGCACAGTTACCTTTAAAATAAAGTAGTAATTGTGGCATGTGCGAAGGTTCGAATACCCTTCCAACTGTAAAGTCTAAGAACCGTTCTACTATGTAGCACTGCTTGCACAAACATGATCTGAATGGGAAAGTCATCATAAGGAAACTTTATCTGCAACCTCAGCACAAGAGTGAACATCTGATGCAAAACAATATATAGATACGCCAGATGAGGATGAAATAAAAATGGCCACAATCACCAAAGGTATAATTGGAAATTAAAAAAGGAGCAGCATTTGATGAAAAGAACAGCTTGCCAAATGTTAAGCATCAGGGTGGATTGCACAGGTAAGCAGGAAACATTGCACAGGTAGATGCAAGAATGAATTCGAGTCAATATCAACAAATTCTGGACGCAAATGTGACACAGTCATTCAAGTAACTGAAGTTGAAAAGAGATCGGCTTTTACAATGGGACAGTGTTCCAAAATATACATGAAAACCCACCATGAACCACTTTAAGAAATGTAAGCGGGAGCTTTTGGAAAGGTGATCAGTGTTCCGTGACTTGAACATCATTAAAAATCTGTGAGTAGGTCTTAACCATGCTGTACATGCAAGACAGCAAGAATATCTCCAAATTAGAAGTGTTCCACAAGGAAGAGTGTGTGAATATTAAATAATAGGAATAGAAAGACTCCTAGCTTGCTACAAAAGGCATTTTTGCGTTTTTGCACGTGCCACAATTACTTTTTTCCTTCTTTTTTTTAATTCATCAAATGTAAAGAGATTGCATTAATATTTGCAGAAAATGTTTTATTTCTTTGCTGTAGAGGTTGTGATTACTTCTGTTCACATGAAAAAAAAAATCAACAAAATACTGTATGTTATTTAGCTGGGGTGCCCAGTTTCTTTTGCATATACAGTAACTACAGTATATGTCATTTAGTGTGCACAAATCTGTGCTTGTTTCAGGGCCTAGATGTTTCAAAGCCCTTAATTCGGACAATGTAAAAACAGATGCCAGTCATTATAGCTGTAACAAAGATTTGCAATCTGCAGCTCAGAACAGAAGTTCTCTAGCAAGAAGTACAAGAACTGCACTTTTCTCCACCACTGTAAAGAAAAAGCTAACTGAGATTTCACAAAAAGACACATTTGGTTTATCAAATTATAATTGCTCATTGATACAAGGTGCAAATAATTCTCTGGCCTTCCAAGAAGGAAAAACTCCACTCTGTAATGTAGCACAGACAAGAATAAAAGAATAAGTTGCAGTTTCTAAAATCTTCATTCACATCACACAATGTGCGCCGGAAGCCAGATGAACATGCCTATTCTCCTAGATTCTGTAGTCACTGTGCAGTGTATCCATAGAGCAAATGTGTCTTCTTACATGGAATATAAAAATCAATCGCATGCTATAATTTTGAATATTCATAAAAAACACCACAGCTGAGACAGCCATCAAAAATAAGCCTTCCTGCAAAGCAATACCATTCGTTAACGAGAGCATAAAGCACTGATGTGGGTCCTTTTTCTAATTCTTGGAACAGATGTAAGAAATACACGTTCACCCTGCTTATTAGAAGTCAGGTTACACAAACGGGCTTCATTTGAGCATTCTACTCAATATGTAAAAGGTAAAAGCATTAGCAGCACAATAGAGATAAATCAGCTTCAAAAGACGAATCACCTGTTGCTGAGACGGATCAAGCGGAGCAACCGATCAATGACCTGCATCCATTACATTCAGTTAGACGAGAAAGAACCGGACAAAGAGTTAGAGCAAACATTCGTTTTCAACAGCTCTAAAGCGGGATCAGGGTTATTGGGTCCATTTATCAAGCTAAACTGCGATGAGAGATATTGCGTCCATTTGTACTGGCTGAAACAGAGGATCTGACACGTTAGATAAAAAGACAGACATCACAGCTTGGATAAACAAAGAGATTAATGCCTTCATATGATTATATTTAGGATTAGACTAAAATTTATTTATTACAAAATCACTGTGAAAATCTGTGGAAGTGATGGCTAAAGCTGAACACACATAGCTATAGTGTTTTGATTTCTTTTACCAATGCTTTCTCCCATAGGAGAATAAATCTAACACTGAATAGCTGTCTGGGTGAAAGATACAGTAAGTGTTTGTTGATTTGCACCCTCAGTGCCAAGAAAGAATTCTGTAAGACTATGTATGTGTGTGCCATCCGATTTCAATCGGAAACATAACATGCTTTGTTGACAACGTAATCAGGATGGACAGAAAGAGAGCGCTTGCCTGCCATCAGACATCCCTTAACTGTGTAAATGGCTGGAACGCCAATGCAACTCTGATTTGAGTGAACTCTGGAGACTCATCAGTCAACTTGTAGACCACTCAATGGGAACATCAGAGACGCTGATATGCTTATATAGCAATCTGCTGATATTTGTTTGTTGTGCAATTGTGCTTGTAGCTAGGAACATGCTGTTTTAATGCAGCTGCCTAACATCTAAATGGGAATGCATTAATAGCGCCATGTCATGTTACAAGCTAAAACAACCATTTACATTAATAAAGCCAATGTGCAAACATGGAAGCCCTTTCTTCGTTCGTTCCTTATTCTTCCTTGTTATCATGTAAGGAATAACACATAACAGGGCATGCTGTTATAAGAAAATAATCCATGACAAGAGGTATGATGTGGCCAGACATGAAGCAGAGTTACCGTTATCACCTTGAACTTAATTTTTTTCCAATAACAGTACATCCATCCTGGTGTGGTTTTTAATCATTTATAGTCACATTTAATGTTGTGGAATGTCCACGAGATAAGTTAGTTCCTGTTATCATGGGCGTAACCATGCATTCTTTGGGGGGGGTCGTGTCCCCCCAGTATTGAGGAAATACCATTCTGTCCCCCCAATATACAGTACAAAATATTTTCTATATGTCCCCCTTTAATGTACCCTGCCAACGGATCTGTCTTTTCTTCATCTATTCTATTTATTTATGTCTATTACTTTTTAATATATTTCTGTTTGTTAAGGAAAATAGGTGTGTGCCCCCCCCCCCTCCAATTGTACACTTGGTAGCGCCCATACTCAAAGCAAGTTCGATGATATATTTTAGCAGCTCAGGCTGTAAGAAATGGAGACAGCAGCCAAGCATAGAAAAGTGCAGCAGAACATACAAGCTTTTTTCAGACAGTAGGTAACTATATACCTAAATAGTAGGTAACCTTAGCTTAGTATAGAAGGCATCATACCATGGCTTGGTTTGTTCTTAAGAACGTCAATTAACTTTTGATATTTGCACACCTACGAAGTAGGCTAGGCTAACGTCAGTTCCAGTTTTTGACCATTAACGTTACATTCACTTGCATATCCTCCCGCCGAGTTCGCAGTGAACCCTCACGTTGTGACAGACTGTTATAAACGCGAGGAAAGTTGCACAGCATTTCGTTCCTTTACACTACATTTGGGCTAAGGACAACTAAGTGATTTTACAAATATAAGGCTCAGCATAATGCTGTGATGTGCTAGCTTGGCAACGAGAGATATGGAACTAACGTCTGAGTTGTGGCCATATTGTAGTTATCCATTCAGAACTAGTTATGGCAGTTTGTCTTTAGAATTAAGAAAAGAAAACTCCAGTACCCTTTACATAGCTAACGTTTCAGGTTAACACTATATATTGTTGTACACTTTGTACACTTATTACATAGCAAGCTAAACAGCACGATGACATTAACATAATAAGTGTCACCAGTTACACCAACAGAATATTCAGTTTATCAAATTAAAATGATCATCTAAGTCAGTCATTACTCTTCTGGGAGAATAATGGTACCTGGTCACAATGCAGGCAGCACAGCATTGCTTGGGAGCATCCGTGGGGAAATTGTATTTACAACATATATAGTGTTGAATTTTGTTTCATAGGTAGCCATCCTTTCTGAGTTTGTTTAAAAGTCGTGACTGCATGTTTAAATGTTAGCGTGTGTGGTTTGCCTGCACACATCTTAGCTCGCCTCTACTTGGTGTAGCAGGTTTCACTGTAGGTTATGGAGCAGAGAATACATCTGCCTACATGACTTCCACAGCACCCCACAATTTCCCCATGCTGTAGGAGCTTCTATCACTCAGAAATCACGTGAATTCAAACGGTAACTGTAATCCTAAAACTATGTTCTAAATATGCAAATTTTCAGTATCAAACCCCCCCCCCAACGTCCATACCATGGTTACGCTCTTGCCTGTTATTAATTACATTATAGCAGGAATAAACAGTCATTCCCTCACCAGTGTCTTTTTTTCTCTTATGAAGTTAATAAGCAGCTTATCCAAACCAGAAAGCACAAAGTCCTTTGTCAGGAAGACTCTCTCATGGTGGAAAACTTACTGACTGAGCTGACAATGGAGATGGCTTTAATAAATGTTTATAATAAATCTCCTAAAATAAATAAATTTTTAAAAAAAACTTGACCATGTGAAAAATTACATGTTTTACTTTTTTAAATAACATGTTTTTAAAATTACATTATTATAAGCCTTAGATTATGTCGACTGTCTACTATACAAGTCCTTAAGTTGTAATTACAGAAAGGCACAGGCACATTAATATAAACGAAATGAGTTATAATAATGTCACTGCGATGTCTTTGGCAGCATGATAATGCAGTCATGACATTTGGCATAATACGTGCTTAGTAATAGACATTTAGGATGTTATATGTAAAAATGGAAAACAGAAATAAATACTACATGCAGTTAATTTGCATTATCTGAATCTCACACCTAGAAACTTGACTTAAGCAGCTGCATAACCCATCTCGGAATAAATACGGCTTGTCCCTTCATAAATATTGATGTAAATTTTGGACTTCAGTTGCCTACTATGAATATGGCCCATGCTTATAGGCATAGTCTAAATTGTTATTTACTAGCCATATGACATGATGAAACTATTTTTTTCCAATATTAGAAAACGTGGACAACTGCTAGCCAAGAAGAAATATATTTAGATGTTTTCTATACTGAGAGAAAATTTGTATTTAATATGAAAATCATAAGCTGTCATGGCATCATTATGGCACATTATGGCAGTTATTAAAGCTTTTACCGGGTAACATGACACTTATGGATGTAAACTGTCATGGCAAGTCAATGACAGCTCCCATGATTTTTTTGTACCAGTCTTATTATATAGATTTCAATTAAAGAGTGGGGCCTATGCTCTTTCCTCACCCCAGCAAGGGTATAATTTTGGTAATCGAACATAATCTGCACAGTAAATTAAATGCTAACCTAATTTGCAGGCAACAGTTAAAGATTAAAGTATTAAGCAATAATCCCCAATGAGGAGGCCATATGCTACTCACTTGACTTTATAGTTACTGCTTAACTTCATAGTCAAGGCATTAATTGGACGTTGCCTGGGGGAGTTTCCCAAAAGCGTAAAACTTATAAGATTACCTTAATTGTGTAAAAGTGATATTCCCTTTAGAATCTTACTAACAATTTAACATTGCAAAACTAAGTAATGAGAGGATGAGAACCCAAAATATGTCGTAATGCTGACAGTGCATTTACTGCATCAGTCCAGCTGATGCATCGCTACAAATAAAGGCTTAAAATTGGACAGCGTTTGCACCATCAGCAGTTCTCATCAACAAAATTGTGATCATCTTTTAAATTAAAGGATAGTGTCCCACACTGCCTGCAAATTTATATCTGGCCAAGTTCCTTTTTTGGTGAAAGTCACTCACAAACAAGAAGAGCCAATCTAAAAATAGCGTATCTCACTAGTGTTCTGCTTTACACAGATCAGTCATTACCACCTAATGCTGTCACAAACAGAATGTCACCTTCGGGTGTAAATAAGGTCTTCCACGTCTGTGACACAGTGATAGATCGCAACAATGTCTGTCAAACTCGTCATCTGCAGAAATAATGAACTCTACCTTTGAACCTGCAAGAAGGCACAAAGCAAAGCCATCCTGTATTTTACTATTATTTTTACACACATACAGTAGATATGTAATATACCACTGAACTACCACAATAGGAAAAGATAAATAGCTGTTTAACCCCAATGGACATCATCTTGGTTTCATCTGACTGCTGAAACCATGGTCCACAAAGAGCTGACAAAGCCTGCATAGGGTCTCACTGTCAAAAGGAATCAAATCAGGAAAGAGATACAAAAGAATTCCAAATTATTAGATGTACCATAGAAAACCGTGAAGGCCACCATCAACAAGTGGAGAAAATGGAGCACCACAATAACATTACCAAGAACAGGACATTCTTCAAAAATTTACAAAAGAGCAAAACAAATCTTACCAGGGAGGCTGTGAAGAGACCAACAGTAACATTAAAGGAGCTACAAGGAATATCTGACAAGTATGGATTACTCTCTGCATGTGACAACAATCTCTCATATTTTTCACTTGTCTGGGCTATGTGGTAGGGTGGCTAGCAGTAAGGTATGTTTGGTGCAAAAAAATCACATTGACAAAAGAACACCACTGTGGCCACATCATGCTTTAGGGCTGCTTTTCTTCAGCCAGAACTGGGGCTTTTATCAAGGCGGAGGGAATCATGAATTACAAATACCAGCCGAGTTTAGTGCAAAACGTTCAGGTGTCTGCTAATAAGCTGAAGATGAAAAGGAATTTCACCTTTCAGCACAATAATGACCCAAAGGATACATCAAAATCCGCAAAGGAAGAAGTTCAAGGTTTCTGAATCACTTAGCCTGACCCCAGACATTAATCCAACTGAAAATCTATGGGGTGACCTGAATCGTGCTGTACAAAGGAGATGCCCTTACAATTTGATGGATCTAGAATGTTTCTGCAAGAAATGGGAAAACATTGCCAAGTCAAGATTTGTCAGACTCTTAACCAAAAAGACTGATTGGTGTAATAAAATCAAAAGGTGCTTCAACAAAGTATTGGTTTAGGGGGTGTGCACACTTGTGCAACATGTTTTTTCTTTTTATTCTCTTAAAAAGTTTCTGATTATTCTTCACTTTATTTGTATACTTTGCAATTGCACATTAAAGGTGGGAAATGATCCGACATGATTTATCTTAGTGTCATTCTTTTACTTCACAAAAACTTTTCCAATAGGGGTGTGTAGACATTTTTATAGCCATTGTGATTGCAAATTTTGTTCATATGTAAGGGGTAGATGTAATAGGGAGTGGCACAGTGGTGCAGTGAGTAATGTTGCAGTCTCACAGCTCCAGGTTAGATCCTGAGCTCAGGTTACGCTCTGTGCTGTGTATTGTAAGTTCCCTTCAGGTTTCCTCCCACCTCCCAAAAACATACCAGTAGGTGGACTGGCTATGCTAAATGGCCTCTGTGTGTGAATGTTTGTGCATGGTGCGCTGTGATGTACTGGCTACCCCGTTCAGGGTGTGTTCCTGCCTTGTATAGTCTCTGGATTCACCATGACCCTGAGCAGGATAAAGCGTTTACTGTGAGAGACTAAGTAAAAGTCACAAAACTCCTAAACTCATCAGAAGAGTTAATTATAGTGGGCCTGAAGTAGGCAAAAGCTTTTAGCCAGACCTTCTTTGAAGAGATATAATGGGGTGCTTATTCACATTTAGACATGCTACTCTTAAATACGTTCATGCCCATTTGGGAATACGAAGAGGCTGGTCTTTCTAGACATCCTGCTGGCTCCAATCCCTCCTCTCCCTTCCTTTTGTACACTGTGCTACAAACCTCTGCATTTCAATCCACTCCGCTGCTCCAGCATGTTGGCAGTCACCTCCTTCAAGCCTCATCAACAGATGGCTCTGCAGCAGGTAATAATGACCCAAGACAAACTCTTAAATTGATTATGCCATGCAGACAAAGGATCAGTCCTACTGGGAAGGGAAATGGCACCATGTCAACATACGCCTACACAACAGGCACGGGCTGATCTAAAGATGGAAAAATGTGGGGAAATGGGGAGAAAATTAAGGCTAATGGTTCAAACTTCACTGCCTAGTGTGTGAGGGTTCCGCTGAGCATTCAAACAAGGGTTAATTAGCAATCTTAATCAAAACCTTGTTGAACGCTAGTTTGAGTTGAATTCTTTCAAAGAACACAGAAAAAGGATTGAATATGGTAGAGCAATGCTTTGAGCAAAGCAGGCCAGCCTCAAGTGTAGGCACAATGGACTAATCAACACCACCTGACAGCCATTACGCTAACAAAGCAGCCCCTCTGCTAGACCTATCTGCACACTTAAAGCCTCAACAACCGGCTTAGTGCTGCTCTCTTGCAGTTTCATCAGAACACATTAGGACAGCCTTATGATATCTTGCTTGGGAGCCCACATGCCGGGATCTGACACTTTAGTTAAATAAAGGTAGCCACTTGTTCCTCTTACGAAGCATCAAAAAGTCTTGAAAGCATAACAAGCCTGCATTACCATACAACGGCAGATTGTGACTACATTGTGGGAACCATACTTCCACACTTTCCCTTTATCACTCATTTCCAGCTTCTGGAACTAGCTACAAGTAGCAGTGTTACTAAAGGTGGCCATATTTCACACTGCTGAAACTTGTCTTTAATCTACATTTAAAGTCCTTCCATCCTGGGAGCCATAATTTGAAGCCTTGGTGCCAAAGGCATCAAGAGCTGACAGCTGCTTGCTGTGTAAGAGGGTGTGATCATCTAGAAAAATCTATCTCATGAACATTCATTTTACTGAAGAAATTAGATATATTACAGTGGACACAACAGGCCTCCCTTCATACACATATTCATGTCAGATTTAAAAAAAAATAATAATAATGGAGCAACAAGTACAGAAAGCAACATGAATATAAAGTTGATTGCAAAGCACTTAACATAAAATTAATAAAAAAAGTCATTTATTTAAAGTCATTTAGTGTGCAAGGTAGGTCTCACAGATGTTCCATTATCAAAAGTAACATAAGGTGATGTCAATAAACCAAAAACTTGCCCAGAAAGCATTGTAAAAAAAATAATGGATTTGGGTTTTTATTGGCCAACACATGCTTACAGCACCCAACAATTGGTGGTTAGCTGCACCACTGGTTAACCAGTGAAAACTGGCAGGGAGAGCGAAACTCACCAGACTGCCACTGTACTGTAAACACAAACAAACATGACACCTACTGGCATTATGAAGTGTAAAGTATTTATATTTAGTGTAGAAACAAGAGTGGCCCATAAGTGAAAATGTCAAAACTAAAAACACAACAACACAATATTCTAAAATAAAATTGTGATAAAAAAAATAAGCACCATTAAAAGCATTAGTAGATCCATTAGTGTGAAAGTTCTCCAACTCTCTGTTTTCTGCAGTCTCTCAGTAACAGTAACAGCTGTAACAGATCAACAACAAGCATGTGGTATAAAATAAGGAACTACCCTTTCTGTTTATACTGTTGTTTGTTTGCTGTTGTTTCAAATTTGCTGATGCATTTTTTTCCAATATTTGCTTTTGTATTTCCAAATTTGCTGTTGTGTTTTCTGATTTGCTGGTGCGATTTTGGTTTGTTAATGTATTTTGCGCTAATGGCCCACCGTACTGGCACATACAACCAGACACTTAATCTAACAAAACAAAGTTAATAAAAACACCCAAATAATATTTGTATATTTATTATATAAATAATATATTTAATATGTTATTATATTTAATACTTATATGAATAGGAAGCTATGAGGGCTCGCAGGTATGCAAATAAGCACTTCCTTTGCATAAGTGCAATGATTTTAAACTTATAAATATATTTATCACTACTAATATGTATGCCCACTATTTACCTTTCTAACTCACTCCAACCTCGTGTTTCCTCTGAACATCTTTTGGATCATCTCATTTGCAATATTCATAACTAAACCTCCTGCTCTTTTTTGGCTTAACATACTGAATCTGTTGTAACTCTGCCAGATTGCTTGGAAAATCCTTGAAAATTCTTGCCATAAATTATTTCTGCCATATGTCATTACGTGCCTTCTTCATCTAGAGTCTAGAGACCGAGAAGCACTTCTTGCTTTTGGATAATTTCAGGCTGTCCATCATTTTCTGTTGAGTTTGACTTATGTTTTTGGATCTGTGCCTTGTTGCATCTCATTTTTCTTTTTGTTTTTGTAGATATATTGTAGATAAATGGAAATGTTCTCTTTTTTTCCTCATTCAATAACCAGTGGGGTTTATAAAAATGTTGCACTCAGCTGGAACGTGCACATAGCTGAGCTCTTAGTACTTGGGACAAATCTTGAGGATATCGGCCAACTATTTGGCATTACCTCTCAGCAAAGTGATTTATTTTTCCCTACCAGGAGTTTACTTTAAAATTCAGGTCACCTCAGGTCACCAAAAACATTTTGAAAGTGCCTTTGAAAGAACTCCATTAAAAAATTAAATTAAAAATAAATAAACCATTTTTATTTTTAAATTAGGTGGAACACTACTTCCTCACCATTTGTTAATTATGACAAATCTTAAATTTCTATCTTTTACTTAATTTCCCCAGGTGTAAAAGGTACATAAGAGCCCATGTTGGATAAATGAAAAATGACAGTGAAAATATACAACATCAAAGGGCTCCACTGACCATGCCTTTATTTAGAGGTTTATAATGAAACAATCACCTCCCTGTGTGTGATAGATTTCATCCTCCCTGCCCAATTAATCTTCCACTGTGGTTGAGAGTAAACTGAATTATCACAGTAAAATATATCAAAGTAATGGAGTTTTTTTAATGGGTTAAAAAATAGCAATGCCAAACTAAGTGCTTATTCGAACAATAAACTTAAATCAACTTTCATTTATTTTATTAATTAATGTGCATGTGGTTAATTGTAATTAATTTAAAAAACAGTAAACAGTGTTGCTAATAAATCCTCAAATTTTAAAGCTATTACAGATGTATCCTTTTTTGGGACCTCTTTAGGGAATATACTGTGACAAATATCATGCTTAATAATCTAAGAAAATAAACAAAATATGATTTCCCCCCCCCGCCCCGCACATACTGTATGCTATTTCAAATGCTAGGTCACTAGCATTTAGTTCTGAATGCTGGCTCGCTTACAAAGAAATGCCCTTTGAAATCTTTTCCAATAATATGTTTTCTTTACTAGGGAATAAAAAAATATATCACAGTTTATGAAACTGTAATTTATGGCCCCTATATGACATGGACCATTCGCAAGAATAATTGTTTGCATAACTAATATTATACCATCATTTCTGATCCAGAGCCATTGTATTTGCAAACACACTACTCCTCTAGCAATGAAGTGTGCACACTGAGAAGGAACCATACTCTTTAATTTCATGGCTCCTTAACTTTCATACAGTTAATTTTACTTGTGCCTCACCATATTCCCACCTATTGTGTGCAATTTCTCAAGAAATTATGGGAGGTTCGGGATAGTGGAATTTAAAGTCAACAAGTAAATCTGCTGAAGCACACAAGAATGCTGGACGCATAATGCATTTAAAAGACAACACTTTTATGTGAGTTTTAAAGAAAATTCTCAAAAGAATGACATTCATTTAGAAGCCACTCTTATTAAATGCATAAAAAGAATGAAGTAAAACTTAACTGCCATGAAAGAGGCAGAAAAACGGTCTATTTAAATTCTGGGCAGATGTTTGCAGTTTGGGTTTTAAGCCTGTGTTTTGGGTTTAATGCAGTGACCACTTTCATCCTTCAATGGATTTAAAATTCCCTCCAGATTGCTTAATCTATTTGTGATTATTTCAATGCAAACAAAAACAAAAGGCACAATGGCAGAGTACACTTTTACAGGCCACGAATAATGAAACCCCAAACACCCAGAGCTTTTATAGAGCAACAAATAAACTCTCAGAGGCCAGAAAGGAGAATAATGGGCCAGTAAAGAAAGTGTATTGAAGAGAAAATGCAATAATGGCAGACTCACACACCTATTGTATATTTAACAAATCTTGCAATCCCAATACAGTGTAAGGCTGAGTTATAAAAGTATGCTTGAGAAAAAAAAAAAGCCCATTCATATTTCACTAATATAATGTCTATTGTTTAAACTGGTGTTAATAACAAATACTATACCCCATAGCACTCTTAAATCAGTGCTATGAGTGCATTTGTTTTAAAAATGGAAAATAAAGAAAAATATAAGTGCTCATCGAAAATTAGCAAAATGATTGCATAAAGTAAATATTACAATAATGCACACAAAAACACAGTGATTAAATGTTTCCACTAAAAATATAGGGTAAACTATTTATCTGTGTTTTAACAAAAGCAATATTTATTAGAACTACTTTTTTTTACCAAGTATGTAACAATATTTTCAAAATAGACATGACATGCCTATGGAATATTTAAACAAATAGTCTTTTTTTTTTAGTCTCCAAGAACTAATTATCAATGTCATTTTCCATGTAAAATCCCTTTGTCATCCATCCATCTGTGGGAAAAACCAAATAATTTTTAACACAAAATAAACAGATGGTTGTTGACCTGCACAAATAAGGAAATGGGTATAAAATAATAAACAAGTTTCATTTGTCTGAAACAGTTGGAGCCATGAGAACACTTTCCCCCCCATATAGTAAAGATAATGATGATGATGTGAAACCTCTGGTACCTCCCATCGAATGGGAGCAATACCAACTATTCATGACTGTTTCATGGCTGGGGGTTCAGTCAGTCATGTGAAGATTAGTTCTGCCACGTACAAACAAATTTCAGCCAACACCTGGTTGCCTCTGCGAGGACGTTTAGAGCATAGAAAGAGCTTTCAACAAGATGATGATCCAAACATACTTCCAAATCAACACAGAAACACTTACAATACACAAAATCAGTGTTTTGCAATGACTATCTCAGTCTCCGGATTGGAAATTAAACCCTGTCGTCTGACTGAAGTGGGAAGTTTACACATAAAAACCTAAACTACTATAAAAAACCTAAAAACCTAAACTACTACTACTCTCTACAAGACTAACCAACCTTGTTAGACATTATATAAAAAAATACTCTGTGCTTTAATTCTCTCAGGTCAGAAGTCACAGAATATAAATTGTAAGGGTACTACCAAGTTTGGAACCACTACTTAAAAAAAATGTGTTGGGGAAAAAAGCTATAACAATGAAACTATTAAAGCTGTTAAAAACTCTAAACATAAAACTATGTAATGCTCCTGTATATTTAAGCTCAAAATGTCACTTATTGCATGTCATTTTTTTTATATGCTCATTTTCATAACGTCCTCCATAAATATTGGTGCCCTTCATGAACAAGTACAGGAAGTTATTGATAGTAGACCGTCCCTTTTTTTTCCCCTGTGCATAGTCAGAAATCTTACAAATCCCATTTTACACATTGCTAAAATGTAGCAGGCTCACCACACCATATATAACATGGGAGAGAAAGCTATATTAGTCCATGCTTCTACTGCTGAAAAATGTACTCTTGAAGGTAATCTGCATTCCTCAAAGGGCCCATGTCAAGAGAAGAGGGATAAATAGTCTGGCTTCATATCACCAGACTGCAAATTCTCTGTACCTTCAAATAGGTCAGTGAGAGGAACATGTTCTCAGAGAAGAAGCAGTGGTTAGATAGGGCTACATACTGTACTGTTATGCTATATTCTCAAGCAGATGGTAATCTGTACATTGTGAATGGAGAAAGTGGGACACTAAAATGATGCTACACAACTAGATAAAGCAGCTAACAGCTAATAAGGATTTTTTTTTTTGACAAAATCTCCACTGTTAGGTTAATAATACATTGTGTGTTTTATTTTCAATAAATTCATATCCTGATAAGGAATAAAGGGAATATAACATGCTTGCTGATTAAAGTCTCTTTATCTAGTCTTTTGTGCAGAATTTTGTTAGAAAGATTTTTTCACATCTAAAAGAATGTAGATCTATCACCCTGCTGCTAAAGTAGATAAAATCTCAAAGTCCACTATCTCATTTCCCAGGGCAAATAAAATCATGTACATGACATTTAGAATTGATAAACCCAGCATTTTTATGGAGCCCGAAAAAAAAAAAAGGCTTACAGTATATTTTAGTTCACACGCTCTTAAGTCAGTGCTATCAAACCCAAGTTGATAAATACACAAGCAGTAAAATAACTGCTTGTGTAATAAGATTTTTTGGAATTTCTAGTGGCAAACAGTCATTTAATAAGACTGGAGGATTAGTTCGTTTTTTTAGTCAATGCTTGTGCAGTCATTATTGTTGTGTGTACCTGATAGTTGTACTTGATATTTTCTAATAAAATTTAGTTGGCTCTATTTCCCATAATATAAACAAACCTTTAGCCAAATTTAAACCAATACAACACTGACCAGACAGGTATTTGTGAGTGCCACACATTGCTTTTTTGGCTTTATAGTGTATGCTTCACAATCCCATTGCACACCTCTAGTCTCAACCAGTTGCCCTGTCAATCCTGTCTGGCTTTCATAAATAAATAAATAAATAAATAAATAAATAAATAAATAAATAAATAGTGTGCCTCCTATTCATATCTGTATTTGCATCCATTTAAAACATTATTTATCCCATGTAATATATTCATATTCAGTACATCCCTAGCGTGTACAGTATATTCAATGACCCAAATGTCAAATGCCAGTGACCAAGCATGTTATGAGTAAAGAAAATGCATTCAGTGAATTAGCCGTAAGAGTCACAGTAGGCCTCTAATGGATTTTTAGCATTTTAGATCTCTATACTCTTTTCTGTAGTACATAACTAATATGTCACATATCAATATATTGCTGTTATTACTATGTCAATTTTATTATTATGTCAACGTTTTTGCTGCATTACAAAAAAAGGCTATATTATGAACATGGACCTTTTTGGTCTTTTAGACTATAAGGAATTGCAGCAAAGCTGAGAACATATGCAAAATTGAAGTGCCATTTCTTCAGTTCAACAGTAGCAAAAATATTTTTACACACTGTTCCAAATCACATCCTGCCAGAACTCATGCTGCAAGCCATTGTACTCAGAAGAACCAACCTCCAACATGAAGAAGTGCAATAGAACAGTCATTCAATTCAGAATTCCCATTTAGGAACTCGACTGGAAACATCCACCTAGCCCACTGTTTCTGAAATAAACATACCTGACATCACAACAACAAGGTAGCACACATTCATCAGTAAACATATTTCCCTCATATTACCATATTACAGCATATAATTTTATACCTGATTGAAAACTTGATTTTACTTGATATGTAGCTTTTGTTTAGCGAAAATGGTGTTTTAATGGCTTTGTTTTGATTTGTAAAGCAATTCCATTGATTTAAGCCCAGTTTTCCTAACACAATGAGACCATTGTGACAGATCATTTTATGAATAATCTTTTCTATGACTATCAAATTAAGAGACTATCCATACAAATATGATCTTGCTCTGGGCATCCATGTTTTTCCAAGACAAGGCACTGGAAAGTGTTCAGAACAAAGTAAAATCACCTTGGAACTTTCCAGGTTCTGCCTACAATGGATTGTAGCATCTGCACAACTAGGTCATATGGCTGCACTGCATTCTGGAACTTGGTGCCCCTTGTTTGCTTTCTTGACTTGTTCAACACTGGATTTCTCATTAATATGACATAAAAAAATGTGTGAGAGAAAAAAAAAGAAAAAAAAAAGAAAAAAAGCTCTTGCTCTTTTGTTATGAGGAGCTAACAGTGAAACCTGACCTTTATCCCTTATGTTTGAAATCACAGAATTTTTTTCTCTTCTTAAATGCCATTGCAACTGCACTAGCAATGTCCCTGTGTGACATCATCATGGTAGACAAGCACTAACTTCTTATCAAAATAACAAAAATACAGCATTAATCAACAGATTAGCACCAGAATCACTAAGTACATCATAATCACTAAGTACATCGTAATATAATGTGTTTCAGGGCAGAATATTCCTTTAAACACCCATTGGTGAATGCATACTTTCATTCTCCAATCATATAAACGTTTCCTATTCATTATATTAATAGTATGAACTATTTACTGAATAACTCCTAGTAATTATTAATAATCCACTTTTAAGTGAACGGCAGAATTAAAAAAAAACATGATTATAAGGGGTTAAGGTAAATGACTCCTTAGACATGGGGTGTCAATTTCAAGTCCTATGTGGCCACATCCCTGCACAGATCAGTGTTTTCCCTCTTCTAATCCTGGCTAATTAGCTGATAACTTGAATCAAGTGTGCTAAATGAGGTCGAATACTAAACACTGCAGTGGTGTGTCCCTCCTGGGCTAGCAACTGATACAGATCCACTTCTACGTGCCCAGCTCTAATAGCACAACATTTTGGCACTAAATCATTTGAAAGTGCATTGTTAAACAATAAGCACATGTCAGTCATCATTTTCACCCATTGGCTTCATATATTAGAGGCAATCACTACATCCCCATGATAAACAAAGGGGAGGTTTCAGTAAATTAAGCAAAGGAGAGGAAGAGAAGCAAAAGGATAATTAAGTCTATGAAGGTTATAGAGTCAAGACTTCTATAGATTTCAATAGATCATAAATTTCAATATATTTATGACACTCCTATTTCAAGTATAACCTTGTTTGGTCATTCAAATTATTCCACTTATTCAGTAACTATTATGAACACTTTTATAACAGTTCTGTATTCATAATGTATTATAAGTGCATTTATAACAATTTATACCATAGAACTGTTGAATTTTCCATTCTAATTAGGAAGAAGGGGTTGATTTAAATTGACCACAACAGCATATCTGACACATTTTAATAATGTACTCATTCTATTGCACTGTCCTTTCTTTAACCCTGTCCAGGGTGTACCCCGCCTTGTGCCCGATGCTCCCTGGGATAGGCTCCAGGTTTCCCCGTGACCCTGAAGAGGATAAGCGGTATAGAAAATGGATGGATGGATGGATGGATGGATGGAAGTCCTTTCTTTAATAACAACTTGCACGGGTGCTTGTATGCTGGATGTTCCACATAAATGTGTAACTGTTGATATGGTGAAGCTTTCTGTGTGAAGTTGTTCATTTAACATGTTTGGAAGGAGTCTCCAGTGTTGGTGATTTCCAACAGTCAGAGATAAAGCTGTAACTTTATGTTTTCCAACATGGGAAAGCCTTGAGGACCGGGGACTTTGTGGTTTCTCTGTAACATTAATTGTGTTTTCTTTTGTTTTATTAACTTCAAGCATGAGGAAATAAAAGAGCCAAGTGGGAGGAAACTACTATAGCAAAAAATTAACAGGAACAAAATTGTTTTGGGGACAATCCACAAACATTTAAACATAACAACTATAAAAACATTAAAACTATACATGATTAAAATACATGTCGTAGTTATTTAGTATGGTTTTTTTTAAGGTCAGAGATGGCAAACAGCTGTGGAATAAGAACAATAAAACACATCAGGTTTTGCTGCTATTTAAGAAATATCGCACAATTAAGAGTGCAGTTATACAGAATATCAGCACTGCTATGTTATGATGGCCGAGTGTTTTAGCTAATCACAACCATGCCAATATTCAGTATGGAACAGCTACGAGTGTGATATTGCTTTTACACAACAGTTCTAAAAACATTAAATTAATATTGAGTATGTTTCCAACAAAATATGGCCAAATGTTCTGTTTTTTTGTATGTTCATATATTAATAATTAATAATAATAATAAATTATTAATCAGGTTTATTTTCAGAAATAGATCCCTAAGAACTCACTTTATAGCTCACATTGATTTGTACATTCCTGTAAAATTGGTGATCCTTCTTCCATTCCATCTTCATCTGACAAGCTTTCATATTTTAAGCCAAATGTCATATTTCTAAAAAGTATCATTTGGCATATCCGCTGATGATGTCACTAAATCTACTGCAGTAACCGTTTCAAACTAGGAAGTGGAATTTTACTTGGCAAACACAGACGAGCACAGTGATACACATAGTGAAATGTCCCAGTGTGGTTATAGGAAATATATTCACTCTTGGAACGCCACTAGACGAATCAAATTAGTTGACCAGATATAATTGTTGTATAAAGGAAAATAGTTAACTTTGGGTTGTGACCATAATTCCACTACATGTTAGACCACATCACACCGTCACTGACAACTATCATTTCCTATGACAGCACACCCCATCAGGTTTTATTCCTTACTTGAAAATGATTCAGAATGCAGCAGCACGCCTCGTCTTCAACCAGTCCAAAAGGACTCATGTCATACCCCTCTTCATCTCCCTCCACTGGCTTCCTGTAGTCGACCGCATCAAATTCAAGGCCTTGATGCTCACATACAAGACTTTGTCCGGAACAGCACCCCTCTACCTCAACACTCTCCTTAAGGCTTACGTTCCCTCACACAATCTGCAATCGGTTAACGTCCAATGCTTAGTAGTGCCTACTCAGCGTGGCTCAAGGTCCCTTTCAAGAACATTCAAACTAACTGTTCCTCAGTGGTGGAATGAACTTCCAACCTCAATCCAGACCGCAGAATCTCTCACTATCTTCAAAAAACAGCCAAAGACCCACCTCTTCCGTGAACACCTACCTAACTCCTAAAATTCCAACATTATTTTAAAAAATTTAAAAAAATAAATTTTCAAACTGACTCTGGCTCTTACACCACCACTCTGTGCACTTTGCTTCACTAGAATTCGATTATAAATCTGGCATGGTAGCACTACTTGTATTGTTCTTCGCTTCATATATCGCTTTGCTTGTATTTCCTCATTTGTAAGTCGTTTTGGATAAAAGGGTCTGCTAAATGAATAAATGTAAATGTACTTGTTTAATATCCATTCTTCTTTATAGTCTCTAATATAATCCTGTATAATTCCTTATAAGTAGTTAGACACATTAGAACTTACAGGACAGAGACTCTACCAAACCATGTGTTATAATTTGTAACTTGTAGAAGGAATGGTGCAAGTGCAAATGCTCGGCATAATATACATTAGGGCGGAAAAAAATAGTCAAATAAAAACCACACATTCCAACAACACGGAAACACAAAGCTCAGAAGAAACACATGATAAAGTTGAAAGTGACTTTGCAATTTAAAATAAAAAAATGACAAAGCTGATTATTTATAGACAAATTAATTAATGAACCAACACAGAAAAGGTACCCACGATACAGGCAGGATGAAATGCTTTCATTGCCACGTGAACTCTGACACGGTATACTATAGCATGAGTGTCTACAATGTTCTTGTGAAGACAGACAGTCAGTACGTTTACATGGACAACAATAATCTGATATTAACCCAATTAAGACGATACCCTGATAACAGCGATTATTGATGACCTTAATCCAGCTAAAGTCATATTCGAAGTAAACACAAATCGTATTAAGACATGTGGAGAATTCCTGTTTTAGTCGCATTATCGACGTGTATTACATACATGTAAACACCTTAATCACATTATTAACATCGTGTGGGAGTTTTCACCGCATTTTGCGACAGGACACGTACACACACGGCAGTGCTCAATTGTCTGATGGCAAACAAGACAGCACGGCTGTGTCCGAAACCACGTACTTACCTACTATATTGTAGGTGTAATACATGTATCTCGGCTACTATATAATAGGCAAGTACGCGGTTTCACACACAGCCCACGGCTTCAAGCAGTCGTCTATCTGCACGTATAGCATGACAAATAATTAACTGCACTTGTAGCTTTTGTAAAATGAAAAATGACACCCAAAACTGTATACGGTGCCATAACGAAGACGAACTGTATGTAGATACGTGAAATTCTGGAGGGAACGTCAGACGCCGTGGTGTGGAGAAGTAATGATGTGTGCCGTTAATCGATCTATGTTCTATAACATGTAAAACCTGAACATGAAAGGAGTATTCTAAAAGCAGCTCATGTAAACACCGTAATCACAATATTATCTTATTCAGAATAAGGTCAATAATTAGATTATTCTTGTCCATGTAAACGTACTGAGTGTTGGGTAAATTACTAAAAAATAATAATAATAAATAAATAAATTTTTAAAAATTTAAAAAGTCATCCACTTCAGATTACTAATTCCTACTTTAAAACTGTAATTTGATTACATTACTGATTACTGCATGTAAAAAGTAACCAGATTACTAATTACTTTACTTTCACATTACTTTCAAAACCTATCAAAGCTACAAAAATACACTACAAAGTGAAACTCATAGTTCTTTCAGTAATTTTAGCGCGTCAATGTATGACATGATCAGAAAAAGTCGGATGTATCATAAAAACCTGCCTTGGGTGTTATCACTGTTTGTAGGACTGATAAAATATCAAACTTTTCTAACTAGGCTCGTTTGGTGTTGCTAGCTAAGAGGAGGCACAGCTAAGCTATGATTGTATGAGTTCAGCTGCAAAGTATATTATCCTTCCTTATGCTCTGCTCATATCATGTTCACGTAAACTGGAACTCATATAGACATTTACACACCTTGTTTTCCTGCTCAGCATCAGAGGATGTTACTGTTTCAGTTTGAACCTCTTTACTGGTTTAAAATAAACTCGGCATATATCCATTTTTCCTCACATTGACTGTGAGCTAGCGTTTGGCAGAATTGAGAAACTGTCAGCCAATCAGACACGAGCATTTCCACGTGTTTTCCTGTTAACCTGTCTGATTGGTTTCACCTCCGTTCACTGAAGATATAAAATTACAGGCGGTCTTCTTTTACTGAAGTTCGGTTACATAGTGACAAACCGCTCCAAGTGGAGAATTATTCAGGGCTAAAGAGAAAAAATATTTAGGGCAAAACGTGATTTATTTTTTTTAAAAAAATGCATTTTGCTTAATATTGTTTTCTTAACAATAAATTTGTAGCGTAAATTTATTGACATCAGTAACTGTAATCAAATTAGTCTACATAAATTTAAAATGCAATGCGTTACATTACTGCATTATCAGAAAAAGTCATTAGATTACTCTGAAGGCAGTGTTGTGTTATGTAACCTGACATTACAAAGTTATGCATATGTAACTTTAACTACTTATGAATGTTTATTTAGGCATATGCCAAGCATTAGGTGTGCTAAATAACATTACAAATGCATTCATAATTTATTATAAATATAGGAATATATTTATAGTGTTTGTTAACTACTATGAATTTAATAGGAAAGGTAATATACTATGGAGTTAGGATAGTGAGGAATGAAAGTCTTTAACTATCCATGGATAATGGAAATTTAATGGGTTAAATACTTTTCCAGCTCACATCAATTTAAGAATCAAAGACTGTGAAATCCATTCTGCTGAAGATCTTGGTTTTATATATATATATATATATATATATATATACAGTATCTCACAAAATGAGTACACCCCTCACATTTTTGTAAATATTTGATTATATCTTTTCATGTGACAACACTGAAGAAATGACACTTTGCTACAATGTAAAGTAGTGAGTGTACAGCTTGCATAACAGTGTAAATTTGCTGTCCCCTCAAAATAACTCAACACACAGCCATTAATGTCTAAACCACTGGCAACAAAAGTGAGTACACCCCTAAGTGAAAATGTCCAAATTGGGCCCAAAGTGTCAATATTTTGTGTGGCCACCATTGTTTTCCAGCACTGCCTTAACCCTCTTGGGCATGGAGTTCACCAGAGCTTAAGAGGTTGCCACTGGAGTCCTCTTCCACTCCTCCATGACCACATCACGGAGCTGGTGGATGTTAGAGATCTTGTGCTCCTCCACCATCCGTTTGAGGATGCACCACACATTAATGGCTGTGTGTTGAGTTATTTTGAGGGGACAGCAAATTTACACTGTTATGCAAGCTGTACACTCACTACTTTACATTGTAGCAGAGTGTCATTTCTTCAGTGTTGTCACATGAAAAGATATAATCAAATATTTACAAAAATATGAGGGGTGTACTCAGTTTTGTGAGATACTGTATATGTATATATATATATATATATATATATATGCATACATACTGCTGGAAAGCCTAAACTTTTTCACTAAAGGGATCTAATATGTTTCGACAGAAACAGTAAACCTGCATTATGGCACAGAGGTTTTAAACTGAGATTTTGACAGACAGCAAGCAATGTGGTGTAGGCATGTAAAATGCATTCAGGTAAACAGCAACAAACTCAAAAGCATTCCAACTTCAAATCGTTATAACAAGTCAGTGAAATAAGGAGAGGAGCGCGTTTTAATGAAATCTCCCAGGAAGGAAGTGTTAGGCAGAGGAGGATCAGATCTTTGTGAGCTTAAATATTTTAGTCCACATATTAGGAGTGCATCATTCCTCACTTCCTGTCTGCCAGCAGCTGTTGCCATGACAATGAAGAAAGGCTGTGGTGTATGTCCACCTTTCTCAAATATTGTCTAAATCTATAGCCTGAGATAGCAATAAGTATGTGAGGCTATTAGTGGAAGCAAAAGGCTTGGGGGGGGGGTTTGGATTGAGCCTACATTTCACCATTCATATGCTCTGTATTGTAGAATACATATAAATTAAATGCCATCCAAGATTTATTTCTTTTTCGTCAACATGTTGGTCCATTTTCACTTTGGTCAACAGTTTCCTACATTACACACAAAGCTGTTGGACTACCCACTGATTGTGGTGCCAATAGGAATTAGCCCTTGCTTCATCACTACCTAAAGAGGGCATGGCAGTAGTGCTTTAATCTCACCTCCTCATCTGTACACTTTGCTCAAACAGATAAAGTTCTAAAACTTCAACATTCATGTTATTATCAACACAACACTCTCATGTATGTCATCTCATAGGTCACCAACGAACCGAGCAGAGTCTCTGACGTAACTCAGTGCAACTGCATTGTAAGGCTGCATTGCATTCTGAAACTTTGAGTCAAACATTAGATCTTTCTCCTACACCTGCATTGGATTTC
This sequence comes from Ictalurus furcatus, assembly GCF_023375685.1. Classification (NCBI taxonomy): domain Eukaryota; kingdom Metazoa; phylum Chordata; class Actinopteri; order Siluriformes; family Ictaluridae; genus Ictalurus; species Ictalurus furcatus. The sequence goes on from NC_071264.1 coordinate 11,554,099, forward strand.
ACTGGAAAATGGTGAGTGAGAAAAGAAACACTTGCCATTTTGTTTTTAGGAGCAAAACTAACAGCAAAACTTGATTGTTGAGATCTTTATGATTGGGATCTATGCTTTGTTTGAGATCACTGATATTTTTCTTTCGTATTAAACGCCATGGAACTGCACTAGCAGTGTTCCCCTGTGGCATCAGAATAGCAAACAAGTGCTAATTTCTCACAGGAATAATGAAAACAAAACTGACAAATTAGCACCAGAATTGTTATAAACATCACAAAATTTCAATATAAACACATTTAATGTGTTTCAGTATGGAGCTTATTCTGTAACTGTTTAAATACCTTATTATTAGATGTTTAAAAGCATCAGGAGAGCTGGACATTTGATATGCTTTCTCAGATATATGAAACTTCTAGGTAATCACTCTATCCCTACATTTCTACATTACCAGCCTTTACTGGTAATGGCAAGCATTTCTTCTAGATATTGGACTGTTTTTGTTGGAATTTCAGTCCCTAGACCATTAGTGATGTCAAATAATGTTAGACAAATGGCAATCTAATTCATTCCCAAGCTGTTTTTATGCCACTGAGGTTAAGCCCAGCCAATCATGTCCTTTCACTCTTGATTTGGTGCCATGGTGAATGTCACAGAGCTCTCCAGAGAGTATCACGTTTAGTTTTCTTAAATAGCTGTGCAATTTCCCACCTATGCCATTAATGGGTACACCTTATTAAGTGCATTAATTAAAAGTTAAATCTAGACACTATTGGACATATAGTATTGTGTCACTGCAGTGTAGGGATCAAAAGCATACCATGACAAGAGTTTTGTAGTATTAAAAGTTTAAAAAGCCTAGGAGAGTAACCTTCATGGCTTGTGTCAATTCCCTCTGCTGACTAGTTTTGTCCTCTGGGGTGTCTGGATCTTGTTCAGGCGAGCTTCTTCCAATTATGAGTTTTCTTCTTCATTTCACCAACCTGGTTAATGAGTTCCTAGTCCAAAACTGCTTTTTCTCAGGAGGACAAGGCTCTCAAGACCACAGGGAATGATGGCCCTTTCCAGCTGTAGCTATAGATAAGCTTTCTGTATTATACTAAAGTCAGTATTTAGGAGCGGTGGGTGAAATGACCAAAATATTGTATTACAATACTTGAAGACAATTCCTTGATATAGGATATGCATCACTTGAGCTCCAGTTATTGTCTGTCTGGAGTTTTGAATATTCTCCCCCATATCCATGTGGGTTTCCAGGGTTTTCCAGTTTACTAACACCTCCCAAAAACATGCCAGTAGGTAGACAGGATATGCTAAATTGCCCCCTAAATAAGTGTGTGTGTGTGTGTGTGTGTGTGAGAGAGAGAGAGAGAGACTAGGGCTGCACAATTAATCGAATATCAATCGTGATTACGATTTTGACTGCCCACATGATCGACTGCGATATTAACGTTTACAGTTCATCCTCCGCTAATAGAAAACTCCACTGCAGATCAGATCAAGCGCTTCCTACACTTACAGCCAATCAGCATAGAGCGGCGCAGGGATGACGTCATTTTGTAGTGCCAAAACCTTTTTAGCACTCGAGCTGCCAGCTTCGCTTCGAGCTCCAGCGCTTTGCGCGAGGAGAAATCATTTCATTAACATGATGCTAAATGGCACTACAGAAGTTGTTGGGAACGTTAAAACTCCATCACGCCGAACGAGAAAAGACTTTACAGATAAACTCAGGGCTCTACAGTGCGACCATTTCACTCGCATTTGTGACTGAAAAGTATTTTGTGCGACTGTGAATAAATATTTATTCGCACCGGTGCGAGTGACCTGTTCGTGGTTGTATGATACAATCAGGATAAAAACTACAACTCCAAAATGCATCTTCACCACGCAACAGTTACTTTCACACTGCTTTTCATCACCT